>NC_058406.1:111664330-111753342 GCF_002201575.2 Neomonachus schauinslandi | reverse complement strand
ATAGATAGATAGATAGATAGATAGATAGATAGATAGATAGATAGATATAGCAGAGGGGATTGGCAGAAGGAAAGGGAGAGAGAGACTCTCAAGCAGGCTCTGCGCTCAGTGGTTGACCCTGAGAATGTGACCTGAGCCGAAATCAAGAGCTTAATTTACTGAGTCACCCAGGTGCCCCAAAGTGAATTAGTTTTTTCAACAACTACAATAAATATAGAGCAGAATCTGTAAATTAAAAGATATTTAAGTGACATATCACCCAACTGGAATATATGTACCTTATTGAGATCCTAATTAAGCAAACTGTAAAAAAAATTATGACATGGCTGGGAAAATTTGAATATTGGTAGTATATTGGATGATATTGAAGAATTAACAGTAATTTAAAACTTCATACATGATAATGATAATATTATTGTGATTGTGTTTTTTAAAGAGTCTCTATCTTTTAAAGATCTATACTGAAATATTGGCAAATAAAAAGATATGTTGGTGGCAGAGTATATATATATATGAAACAATACTGGACGAGTGGGTCAATGGCTATAGGGTTTCATGGGAGTTCATTATACCACTCTTTCTACTTTGTTATGCTTGACATTTTCTATAATAAAAATGTCATGGATGCTAAAGCATAGCTCCTTAGTGTCATTGTATTATATCATTCCTTCGACTTTATTTCAATTCTCTCATAGAGTTCATTATACATTCACTGAGAGTTGTACTGTGTAAGGGTCCTTCCAGGGAGAATTGGATCCAGGATTTGATTGTTCTCTACCAGTGTCTTAAGGTCAGCAAGGTGGTACCTACAATGGGCAGAGAGATTAGGTACAATGATGTCCTCAGCACACTTACAAGCTCCCCACTGTCAAAATCTACACCCCCTTCTTTGAGGCCATGACCCAAGTTCTCCCAGAGAGACTCTGCCTAGGACAAAATACTATGTTGCTTTACATAAAGGGAAGGCCTTGCAGGTACCCTCGCTTATCAGAGCTATAAATTACCTAAAGACTGTACTTAAACTATACCAGACCAGGATTAGAGATTAGGCTCACTCAATTCCTTACTCATTCTGTGCTTAGAAGTGGGAGCCCATAACTCCTAAACTATGCTCGTGCACATTGAACTCCTCAATCACATGAGCAAAATGCACGGGGAACAACAGAAGGAGCAAGCAAGTCCAGGTTAGAAGCAGACATAATTCACTACTGGATCTGTCTGGTAGAGTGGTATGTTACTTTGTCTGCCCTTCACATGGGTCTCTATCCTAGAGTTTCACATTACTCAGGTTCGGCTCTCTCTCTCCCTCTCTGGGCCAACCAGGGACTTGTGTGTGAATCATCTCTGCTGTACTAGTGCTTAGACCAGTAGACACCCAAAGAAGAGCTGGATGAGTTGACTAAATGATTGTGTGTGTGTGTATGTGTGTGTGTGTGTATGTGTAGAACTGCTCAAACTAAATTCTTCCAATTAGGTTCATTTACCAAATACCTCCTTTTGCTTATGTTCTCATCATGGAAGCAGCACTCAAAGAATATAAATTATGGTACAGATTAATCTTTCTGAATTAGAAGAATGAATCTGTGAGTTATGTATCCCTAAGATCATAACACAAATTTTTGTCTGTATGCCTTATGTCTAATTTTTCTGAAGACAGGATATTTAGTGTTTGTAAAGTTCCTTAAGATGATCTTAAATGAAGCTGAGTCCCAGTTGTAAGCTCTGAATTGAGTTATTTATGCTGTATTGATCTACTCTGCCTGCTTTGCTCCTTTCCCATTGGTAACTGGTGTTCGGCCATAGCATTCAGCACCCAATTTTTTGTCAGATAATTAGCTGTGAAAGCCATCAAGATTTCTTTTCTTTCTTCACATTTTCTTCTTTGCAAGTGATCAACAAGACTACCTGGATCTTGAAGTAAGCCTTTGGAAAAACCTGAATATCTGTTGCTGGGCTTGAAGGCCCATTTTTTATTCCAGTTTCTTTCCATTCACTATCTCCCCTGATGTGACAATAAGTGATCATGTGCCTGGATAAAGAAACTAGTGGTGCATTTAGCTCTCAATGTTTCTGGGTGAAAAATATGCAATATGGATGCCAGAAAATTGTTCTTCACAATCTCTCTGTAGAGAAAGAGAAATGACAACCTTTATACATGAAGAAGTCTGAAATAGTTTTCATCTTGTGACCTGTTTTTCATGTGGCTGACCCATATGGGATATGCTTGTAACAACAGGGGGAAATGTAAGAGGAAAAGAGGAAATTATTGCTTAATATTACAGTCTCTTTTTAAAGACTGGAAGACAACAAAATGGTTACATTCACTTAAAATTCATAGAAATGAAAACTTGTGAATAAAAAACACACAAAAGAATGTGTAACATTTTCTACCAGTTTAAATTAAGGAAATGTTCTTCCCATAGAATATCAGCTGTCATTGTAAACTTATGGGAAAGAAACATCAGGGATCATGGACTAACACTAGTGATGTTCATGGCTTTGGAAATAAAGCCGCTGTTGGTAGATCCAGGTGGGTGGATGTCATCAGCTGTCTTATCTCCTAATCTCTACCTGCTTGCTCAAAATCACTTAAGTATATTCTGAGTACAAACTCTTTAATATTTGTGGAGATAGTATGGTTTGCAGAGTGCTTTTTCTCATTATATCTCTTATTCTTCACACACAAAAAAACCTCTGTGAAGTAGGTACAATATTGTGATTAGTTAAAGTTGGATGAGACCTAGGTTTAAAGTGGTTAGTTAATAACCCAGTGAGTGTCAACATTCAATTCCTAAGACTTCAGCTCTGCCCGTGCATATTATGCCTATAATGCCCGAGCAAGCCATTTGAATACAACATAATCTGAATGGGTGTCATGGGCCTGTTAATGACCAATTCCCAGAACTGAGTTGCCTCCTGAAGTCTATGCCTCCATGCTGGGCTCCCAAGTTCCATTTGCTTTCCTTTCCTCTTCTGAGTTATGCTATTCCCTCTGCATTTTTGCATTCTTTGCCCATAAAGATTCACTATACTGTAGGGCACTATTTCTCCAAGCTATTTCCAAAATAAAATCACAGAACTGTTTCATTCCAAAAGAATTACTTGTGTTAATCTCAAAGTAGTAATAAGAATAGCAAATGTGCAGCATATACACTTTCTCTGGTCACTCTTTCTTGACTAAGCAGCTGATACACATCTACCGGGCAGTCCTGCAGCTCCCTGGTCCTCTCACCTCCCCCTGTCCCCAGCAGTCCTTTATTCTGCTCTAGTTTGAAAAGACCCTTCCACCAGGGATGCCCCTCTTCCAAAATGAAACAGAGAACAATAACAATGAGCTATATTTTAGGGGTGCCTAATTAATTGTACCTCAAGGAGACTTCATTAGAGATCCCACCCCAAATGTTATGTATTTTATAGAATAAAGGTATTTTAAAGCATCTCACTTGTACAAGGTAGGTATTTAGAATGATATATAGAGAAAAGTAATTATCATGGAATAAGAGATTAATAGCCTTTAGTTAGATTTAGGTGCTTTGTGCAGAATATTTTGTCCTAAAGGCATGACGATGTAGATATTATTGTTAATATCATCATTGCCTTTTTTCAAAAGAGGAAGCAGAGGCAGAGAAAGGAGATCCTTGGGTTTAAACTCTATTTGGGGGAAAGTTGCCATCCCAAGCCTTCTAATTAAATATCACTTAATTTATCAAAGAAGGAGAGATGGAAAGGTTAATGTCACTGAACAGAGTGTGATGTAGGATTGAATCTGCTTATGTTCACTAAATGTTAGCAGGAGGGCAGAACAACCTCATTGGTTCAACCACTGTTTGTTGTGAATTTGAGTATCTTTGACTTCATTGGGACAAGGAAGAGGAAGGGGCTCTCTTGCCTTCTGCACACCCCAACCATAGACACCACTAGTAGACAGGAGACCAGGGATTTTGGAGATAGAAACAAACTGCCATGGTAAAGCTTACCAACCTAGTAAACACTGAACCTCAATTCTTGCAATATTTTGGTTCTATGTGTTCATTTCTCTCATAAAGTATCGTATGGTCAAGATTTGTTGTTATCCTGATCATAGCATTCCTTTTTAAAAAAATCTATTTTCCTCAACTTTCTAATTATGTGTGAAGTGTTCTAATTGCAGTCTACAAACTGTTGTAGGCATAAAAGATGGGAGTGATTTAATGGCTTTGACATCAAAATGGGCTTATTTTGGCTGATAGAAAACACTGCTTGCATCTTTAAAAATCAGATGTAATGGGGAGGGGAATGAGTAATATATTGCAATAGTCTAGACTTAAAACCACAGTTAGCATATTATTTAAGTAAAGATTATAATTACCACTGCAAAGTGACTAGCATAAGTTTAGGAATATGCTTGACATATTTTGTAGCCCATTGTGGTCAATGCAATATTCTCCAAGCTTTCAGAAAATGTATTGGAAGAAAAAGAAATCACTAATTTAAGGAAAATAGAAAAGAAGTACTAACTCATGCAAATTCTTGTGCATTAAAATAAGACAAAATTCGGGGAAAAGATGGTGGAGGAATAAGGAACCCTATTCCAACTGGTCGCTGGAATTGAGCTGGATATCTACCAGGCCACTCTGAACACCCACGAAATCAGCCTGAAATGTAAGAAGATATATCTGGATCTCTACAAACAGAATATCACAGGCGGTTGGTTTCGGGGTATGAAGCGGGGAGCCGTGATTCTGTGGGCACATATCGGAAGACAAACAGAAGAGGGAGGGAGCCATCGGGATCCTGCACCATTGGTGGGTGAAAGACTCCCATGCTGGGGATGGGGCACAGACTCACAAAACAGTAACGATGAGGAAAGGACTTTAGGGCAGCCCCCAAACTGAAACCTGGAGCAACAGGGCTCCCCTTGCAAACCAGGGGTGGCTAGAGGTTTTAGAAGCACAAAGGGCAGAGACGTGCCTGGACCTGGAAGCTGAGGGGCGCACAACCCAAGATGCTGTAGTTTTTAGCATCACAGACAGAAACGGAGATAGTGTGGCCTGGAGAGCTCACCGAAGAACAGACTGCGATCCTCTGTTCTGAGGCAGAGAGTTGGAAATGGTCTCTTCTGCTCTGACTCTCGGAAGAGACATAGAAAGCCTCCAGGGAAAGCCACCAGAGAACAAAAGCCCCCCCAAAAACCAGTTTTCACTGAGCCCATCTCCCCACACAGGGGCAGGGCAACTCTGCCCAAACAGGTTGCCTGAGTAACAGCTCAGCAGGCCCCTGCCCCAGAAGACAGGCTGGGAGAACAAGAGGCCAACAACACTAAGGTCCCTACAAAACAGGTGCATCTTGCTTGGGTTGTGGTCAATAATTTGGACTCTGTACATTCCCTCAACCACCCATCAACAGAATGACTAGGAGGAGGAACCCCCAAAATAGGAAAGACTCAGAGACTGTGACTTCTGCCACAGATTTACAAATGGATACAGATATAACCAATATGTCAGAGATAGAATTCACGGTAGCAATTGTGAAAACAATAGCTAGAATGGAGAAATTGATTAATGGCAACATAGAGTCTCTAAGGGCAGAAATGAAAGCTGAACTGGCAGAACTTAAAAATGCTATCAATGAGAGCCAATCTAATCTATATACTCTAACAGCTAGGGTAAATATGGCAGAAGAACGAATTAGTGATCTAGAAGGCCAATTGATAGAAAAGAAGGAAAAAGAGGAGGCCTGGGAAAAACAACTTATAATCCATCAAAACAGAATTAGAGAAATAAGTGACTCTATGAAATGTTCCATGTCAGAATTATTGGGATCCCTGAGGGGGTGGAGAGAGAGAGAGGACTAGAAGATATATTTGAGCAAATTGTAGCTGAGAACTTCCCTAATCTGGGGAATGAAACAAACATTCTTGTCCTAGAGGCAGAAAGGACCCTTCCCAAGATGAAGGAAAACAGACCAATGCCCTGGCATGTAATAGTAAAACTCACAAATCTTATAACCAAGGAAACCATCTTAAGGGCAGTTGGGGGGGAAGAGATTCCTTATGTAGAGAGGGAGGAACATCAGAATAACATCGGACCTATCCACAGAGACCTGGCAAGCCAGAAAGGGCTGGCAAGACATAATCAGTGTACTAAAGGAGAATAACAAAAAGCCAAGAATACTTTATCCAACAAAGCTGTCATTTAGAATGGATGGACAGATGCAGAACTTCCAAGACTGGCAGAAATTGAAAGAATATGTAACCACTAAGCTGGCCCTGCAAGAAATATTAAGGGAGGTTCTATAAAAGGAGAAAGACCCCAAGAGTGATATAGAACAGAAGTTTACAGAGATAATCTATAGAAACAAGGACTTCACAGGCAACAGGATGACAATAAATTCATATCTTTCAATAATCACTCTCAATGTGAATGGCCTAAATGCTCCCATAAAATGACACAGGGTTGCAGGCTGGATAAAAAGACAGGACCCATCCATATACTGTCTACAAGAGACTCATTCTGAACCTAAAGATACATCCAGACTGAAAGCAAAGGTATGGAGATCCATCTTCCATGCCAACAGACCTCAAAAGAAAGTTGGTGTAGCAATTCTTATATCAGACAAATTAGATTTTAAACTAAAGACTGTAGTTAGAGACACAGAAGGACACTATATCATTCCTAAAGTGTGTATCCAACAAGAAGATCTAACAGTTGTAAATATCTACACCCCCAACAGGCAAGCAGCCATCGACATAAGCCAACTGTTAACTAAAATAAAGAGTCATATTGATAACAATATGTTAATTGTAGGAGACCTAAAAACTCCACTCCCAGCAATAGACAGATCATCTAAGCAGAAAATCAACAAAGAAACAAGAGCTTTGAATGACACCCTGGACCAGATGGACCTCATAGATATATACAGAACATTCCACCCTAAAACAACAGAATACTCATTCTTCTCGAGTGCACATGGAACTTTCTCCAGAATAGACCACTTACTGGGTCACAAGTCAGGTCTCAACCGATACCAAAAGACTGAGATTATTCCCTGCATATTCTCAGACCATAATGCTTTAAAACTGGAACTCAATCACAAGAAAAAATTTGGCAGAAATTCAAACACTTGGAAGCTAAAGACCACTCTGCTCAATAATGTTTGGATCAACCAGGAAATCAAAGAAGAACTTAAACAATTCATGGAAACCAATGAGAACAAAAGCACATCAGTCCAAAACCGATGGGATACTGCAAAGGTGGTCCTAAGGGGGAAATACATAACCATCCAAGCCTCACTCAAAAAAATAGAAAAATCCCGAATTCACCAACTAACTCTACACCTTAAAAAACTAGAGAAAAAGCAACAAACGATGCCTAAGCCACACAATAGAAGAGAAATGATTAAGATTAGAGCAGAGATCAATGAATTAGAAACCAGAAACACAGTAGATCAGATCAACAAAACTAGAAGTGGGTTCTTTGAAAGAATTAAACAGATCGATAAACCACTGGCCAAACTTATCCAAAAGAAAAGAGAAAGGGCTCAAATTAATAAAATTATGAATGAAAGGGGAGAGATCACAACTAACACCAAGGAAATAGAAACAATTGTTAGAAATTATTATCAACAACTATATGCCAATAAGCTGAGCAGCCTGGATGAAATGGATGCCTTCTGGAAGCCTATAAACTGCCAAGACTGAAACATGAAGAAACTGACAACTTGAATAGGCCAATAATCAGTAACAAGATGGAAGCAGTGATCAAAAACCTCCCAAAAAACAAGAGTCCAGGGCCTGATGGATTCCCTGGGGAATTCTACCAAACATTCAAAGAAGAAATAATACCTATTGTCCTGAAGCTGTTTCAAAAAATAGAAACAAGGAAATCTTCCAGACTCAATCTATGAGGCCAGCATTACCTTAATCCTCAAACCACGCAAAGACCCCATCAAAAAGTAGAATTTCAGACTGATATCCCTGATGAATATGGATTCCAAAATTCTCAAGAAAATCCTAGCTAATAGGATCCAACAATACATTAAAAAGGATCATCCACCACGACCAAGTGGGATTTATCCCCGGGATGCAAGGGTGGTTCAACATCAGTCAATGTGATAGAACACATTAATAAGAGGAGAGAGGCGAACCACATGGTCCTCTCAACTGATGCAGAAAAAAGCATTTGACAAAATACAGCATCCTTTCCTGATTGAAACTCTTCAGAGTATAGGGATTGAGGGAACACTCCTCAATTTCATAAAATCCATCTATGAAAAACCCACAGCTACTATCATCCTCAATGGGGAAAAGCTGAGAGCCTTTCCCTTAAGATCAGGAACACAACAAAGATGCCTACTCTCACAACTATTGTTCAACATAGTGCTAGAAGTCCTAGCAACAGCAATCAGACAACAAAAAGAAATATAAGATATACAAATTGGCAAAAAAGAAGTCAAACTCTCTCTCTTTGCAGATGACATGATACTTTATGTGGAAAATCCAAAAGACTCCACCCCCAAATTGCTAGAACTCATACAGCAATTCAGTAATGTGACAGGATACAAAATCAATGCACAAAAATCAGTTTCTTTTTTATACATTAACAATGCAACTGTGGAAAGAGAAATTAGAGAAACGATTCCATTTACAATAGCACCAAAAACCATAAGATACCTCGGAATAAACCTAACCAAAGAGGTAAAGGATCTATACTCTAGGAACTACAGACCACTCATGAAAGAAACTGAAGAAGACACAAAAAGATGGAAAAACATTCCATGCTCATGGATTGGAGGAATAAACATTGTTAAAATGTCTATGCTGCCCAGAGCAATCTATACCTTCAATGCCAACCTGATCAAAATTCCAAAGATATTTTTCAAAATGCTGGAACAAACAATCCTAAAATTTGTATGGAATCAGAAAAGACCCCAAATCGCCAAGGAAATGTTGAAAAACAAAGCTGGGGACATCACGTTGCCCGATTTCAAGCTATATTACAAAGTCGTGATCACCAAGACAGCATGGTACTGGCATAAAAACAGACATATAGACCAATGGAACAGAATAGAGAACCCAGATATGGACCCTCAACTCTATGGTCAACTAATTTTCGACAAAGCAGGAAAAAATATGCAATAGAAAAAAGACAGTCTCTTCAATAAATGGTGCTGGGAAATTGGACAGCTATATACAGAAGAATAAAACTTGACCATTCTCTAACACCATACACAAAGATAAACTCAAAATGGATGAAAGACCTCAATGTGAGACAGGAATCCATCAAAATCCTAGAGGAGAACATAGGCAGTAATAACCTCTTCGACATCAGCCACAGCAACTTCTTTCAAGATACATCTCCAAATGCAAGTGAAACAAAAGCAAAAATGAACTTTTGGGACTTCATCAAGAAAAAAGCTTCTGCACAGGAAAGGAAACAGTCAACAAAACAAGAGACAACCCACAGAATGGGAGAAGATATTTGCAAATGACACTACAGACAAAGGGCTGATATCCAAGATCTATAAAGAACTTCTCAAACTCAACACCCAAAACACAAATAATCAAGTCAAAAAATGGGCAGAAGACATGAACAGACAGTTTTCAAAAGAAGACATACAAATGGCTAACAGACACATGAAAAAATGTTCATCATCATTAGCCATCAGGGAAATTCAAATCAAAACCACACTGAGATACCATCTTACACCAGTTAGAATGGCAAAAATTGACAAGGCAAGAAACAACAAATGATGAAGTTGTGGAGAAAGGGGAACCCTCTTACACTGTTGGTGGGAATGCAAGTTGGTACAGCCACTTTGGAAAACAGTGTGGAAGTTCCTCAAAAAATTAAAAATAGAGCTACCTTATGACCCAGCAATTGCACTCGTGGGTATTTACCCCAAAGACACAAATGTAGTGAAAAGAAGGGCCACATGCACCCCAATGTTCATAGCAGCAATGTCCACAATAGACAAGCTGTGGAGAGAGCCGAGATGCCCTTCAACAGATGAATGGACAAAGAAGATGTGGTCCATATATACAATGGAATATTACTCAGCCATCAGAAAGGATGAATAGCCAAGTTTTGCATCAACATGGATGGGACTGGAGGAGATTATGCTAAGTGAAATAAGTCAAGCAGAGAAAGTCAATTATCATATGGTTTCACTATATATACACACACATATATAAATAATAGTTGTGTATTAGTAAATTTAATTATTTAAAATATCATTTATTTAAAAACAGTTAGGGCGCCTGGGTGGCTCAGTTGGTTAAACGACTGCCTTCAGCTCAGGTCATGATCCTGGAGTCCCTGGATCGAGTCCCGCATCGGGCTCCCTGCTTGGCAGGGAGCCTGCTTCTCCCTCTGACCCTCCCCCCTCTCATCTGCTCTCTGTCTCTCTCATTCTCTCTGTCTCAAATAAATAAATAAAATCTTTAAAAAAATAAATAAATAAAAAATAAAAAACAGATAATATATGAACATAGTACAACACCAAACCTTACAGAAGATAGTTTTCTCTGTTCCCCAGATCCAGTTCTTCTTCCAGGAGGCCTCTATTTACAGTTTCAATGTATTTTATAAAAAATTAATATTGATACAAAAATGATATATTACTTAATATATCAATGCACTATATAATTGTATCTCATTATTAGATTATAATAATGTTAATATGTTATATATAAAAACGCAGATTATTCATATATAAGCAAATACATTAAATGTACACTCAAGCATACATACATGTATACATATATATTTAAATAATTTACACAATTGAAACATTATTTTATAATGTTCTGCATCTTTTAAAAAATGCAATGTATTTAGAGATTCTTCCATGTGGTGTGTATATCAGCCTTAAAAATATATCTTATTCTCTTTAATTGCTATATAATATTCTGTTAGATAAAAATTTTAATTTTATGTTTAGATATTCATTGTTTTGTTTGCTAATGCCAAGTTCTTAATCTGTACGGCCACCTCCCAGTTTTAACTCCATATTTTAGGAACCTCACATATTACCATAGTATCTCTATAAATATAAGAATATATACACTGATAATGAATTATGGAACACTACATCAAAAACTAATGATGTAATGTATTGTGATTAACATAACATAATAATTAAAAAAAGGAAAAAAAAGAATATATACACTGGAATCTGAATATATGTGCTGGAAACAGGCTTGATTCTACAGTGGCTCTGACAAGAGTGAAGATATGGTCTTAGTTTCCAAAGAATCTATAATCGTGTGGGGAGAGGTGACAAGGACACAAAAAATCATTTTGTGTGGCAGCACATATTCAGGTATATGAGAGGATATTTTAAATAATTTGACATGGAGTGACTGAGATAACACAGGAAGGTGAGAAGCAGCCTGGGGAGCTGGCGGGCCTGAGTACAAACACTAGCTCTTGTAGCTGCCATTGTGAGACCCTTTGAGCCTCACCATCTTCATCTGAAAAAAGGGTACTAATATCACCTAATATCACCTTTAATGTATGTCGTGTGACTAACACATGGAAAGTGCTCAAGTAAATGTTAATTATCATCACTTCTTTAAAGACCAAGATTTAAAAATAAGAACGTGCTTGTGTTTAATCTGACTATGTCGCTTGGTAGCTGTCCAGAAAAGGACTTAATGTCTTTAAATTTAGTGTCTTTGCCTGTAAATTGTGGTCAGAGCAACTTCCTAGATATTGTTGCCTTATTATAGTGAGTGAAAATTGGACTAACCACTTTGGTAGACGATTTGTCATTAGATAAAATATTTTTTAAATTATGTGCATTTGACCCAGAAGTTATCCTTCTAGACATCTATTCTATAGATATGAATTCCAATTATAAAGATGGATTACTGTAGAACTGCTTGTAATACAAAATAAATCCTGGAAGTAACCTGTCTTTCAAAGACAGAATAGCTAAGTTATATCACATGCTTATTAAAGAATACTATATAGACTTTAGAAATAAGAAAGTAGATTTATGTGTGTTGAAATAAAATAATCCCTATATGTTGTGATATAAAATGGGGGTGCCTGAGTGGCTCAGTTGGTTAAGCATCCAACTCTTGATTTTGGTTCAGGTCATGATATCTGGGTTATTAGATCAAGCCCCACCTCAGGCTCCACGCTCATTATGAACTCCACTTGAGATTCCTTCCCATCTCCCTCTGCCCCTCTCCCTGCTGTCTCTCTCTCTCTCAACTAACTAAATAAGAGAAACTGAGTCACAGCATGACAAAGGAGTTTGCCTAAGTCTAGACACTAAGATAGGAGGGGAGACTAACCATGAGAGACTATGGACTCTGAGAAACAAACTGAGGGTTCTGGGGGGTGGGGTGGGAGGATGGGTTAGCCTGATGATGGGTATTAAAGAGGGCATGTACTGCATGGAGCACTGGGTGTTATACACAAACAATGAATCATGGAACACTACATCAAAAACAAATGATGTAATGTATGGTGATTAACATAACATAATAATAATAAAAAAAAGAAGTAAGAGCTAGTCTTTGAACCAAAGTCATCAGGCCCAAAGCCTGTCATGTTAACATTTATACTGCACTGCATTTAATGTGCTCAGGCATGATCTTTGTAATTAAACATAGCCCTAAGCACAGCCAGACCTAATCATATGCCAACTGATTGAGAATGGCTATCCTAGGAGAGGGTCAGAAATGTGGGATTGAGGGTAACAGGAAATTTAAGTTTTACTTTTTATGTTTATATAGTGTTTTGGTACTTTATAGTATGCATGTTTTCAGAGTGGTGATAACACGAGTAGACCTTTGGAAAAGAACTTGGTAGTAGCACACATACCATAATTAGAAACAGTAAAAAATTGAGACATGAAGAACAAATGGGTACAATGAAGACCTAAAAATGAAGAGGAAAGGAGTTTATATGTCTAGAAAACATTGTTTCTTTATAATAGATAGGATTTGTTCCAGCACTTTGAATATATTGTCCCAATGCCTTTTGTCCTCCATGTTTTTATGTGACATCACTGTTAAACCTATTGAGAGTCCTGTGTATGTGTAAATCATTTTTCTCTTGGCACTTTCCAAATTCCCTTTTGGCTTTGACATTTAGCAGTTTAAATATAATGTGTCTAGGTGTAGATCTTTTTGAGTTTATCCTACTTGGACTTTATTGACCTTCTTAAATGTATAGATTAGTGTTTTTCCTTCATATTTGGAAAGTTTCCAGCCATTATTTCTATAAAATATTTCCTCTGCCTCTTCCTCTCTTCCCCTCTGGGGCTCCATTTTGCATATGTTGGTAATCTTGATGGTGTTCCACAGGTGTCTGCAGCTCTATTTATTTTTCTTCATTCTTTTTTTCCCCCTATTCCTTAGATTAGACTATCTCAGTTAACCTATGTTCAAGTTCCCTGATTATTTCTTTCGTCAGCTTGAATCTGCTATTGAGCCATTCTGGAGGATTACTCATTTCGAACTCCAGAATTTCCATTTTTTAAAATAATTTTATATTTTATTGATATTTTTTATTTGGTGAGACATGCTGTCATACTTTTCTTTAATTCTTCAGATATGATTTCTTTTAGCTCTTTGAAGATATTTATAACTCTGATTCAAAGTCTTTATCTAGTAATTTCAACATCTGACTCCTGTGACAGTTCCTATTGACCATACTTTGCTATCTCTTTGCATGTCTCATAATGTTTTTGTTGAAAATTGGACACTTCAAAAAATATAATGTGGCAACTCTAGAAATCAGACCTCTTCCTTCAGGGTTTATTATTTGCTATTTGTTGTTGCTGCTGCTACTGAGATGGCTTGTTTAATGATTTTTCTGGAAAAGTCAAAAAGCCCACTGTCCTTACTGAGATTCACCCATTTTTCTTAAATAAATGCCCATTAGATTTCTGAAAGACTTTCATTTATTTCTAGAGTTCTAGAAAGGTTAATTTTCAAAACTTTTGTCATTGTTCTCATTTTTATGTAGGAGCAGGTTGGTTTTTGTTGTTGTTGTTGTTGTTGTTATTGTTTTAATTCTGAAAGTGCTTCTAAGCTATAAACCTTGGCAAGTAATCAGATAGCGTGACATATTGTAATGTAAGGTTAAAGAATTTAAACCCAAGCCTGGAGTTGCAAGTTTTGATTTCTTAAATAATGACAATATTTAATGGAAATTGCTGAAAGAAGTAGAGAAATAGGAATATAAATAGCTATTTAACATATATGGAGTGGCTCCTCCACGCTGAGTAGTTTTTAAGCCATTTCCATGTATATGCAGTATGCCAATCAATGTTCATCACCACTCTGAAGGTAGATGCCATTATACCTATCTTATAAATGAAAAAAATGAGGAACAAATAGACTAAGAACATGTCATACAGGTAGTAAATGGCAGAGCCAGGCTGTGATGAGAGGACCCTGGCTTTTAGCTGCTAACCTACATCTACTGATGAGATGATGACTTTAGCATATAGGGCTCCTCTAAATCAAGGTCTTTTTTTTTCCACCAAAGTTCACTTTGGAAAGTCAGAAAATGGAACAGGGTTTGCATAGGAAAGTAGGAAAATTCACCAACTATGAGTTTTTGTCACTGAGAGATAAATAAGTAGTGTGAAAGGGTATGGGTTTCAGAGCCTGGATCTCAATTGTATCTGGGAATGATTCTATAGTTGTTACTGACCAGAGGACATTCCTTCCCATTAGGGAAGAAAGACTAACCTGAAAAAAATAAATATTTTATGGCAGGATTTCAGGCCATGAATCAGGCACTCAGAAAGATTTTTGGGGTCTAAGGAAGACTTTCCTAGATCCCTCAAATTAGCCATCTCAAGTGCTCCATCCATGAGCAAAGTCATCCGGGAATCTCTTTCTCCCCTTTTCTTTGATGAATTTCCCAAACTACATCCTGTGCAGACTAACAGTGGAGTACACAGAAGGTTATAACCTAGAAGCCATTATTAATGCCCCTGTAGCATGTGACCAGAAGCTGCTGAGGCTCACACTGATTCATTCTGAGTGTGGGGCAGAACTGGTAAAACTTAAAATATTCAGTTCGTTAGGCAAATGACTGTACATGTTACTTAGACAATAAATCTAGCCAAATATAAAACCATGAGCCTGAAAAACATGATTTATAAATATACATTTTCAAATTTAACTGACATGTCAATATAAAATCTATAGTTAAATTGAAAAACATTAGTCCAAAAACTCTCTTGGATAAGAAAGTGTGTATTTCAATATTTGAAGACATTTCTTTGAACATAACTGTCTGCAAGAGTGGTTATATGAGGGTGAAGGATATTTAGAGCTATTATTTTTCTGTTCATTTGGAGTCTAGAAGAGAAACAGCTCCTTTATTTCAAATGGAAGAAAGCTGATAATGTAATGCCACCTTTCTTACTTTATGTTCCTTTAGAAAGGGGATAAACTTGAAAGTCTACATGAGGAGGATTAAAAGCAGGAGGTAAGAGAGTTGACTTTTCAGGAAGCCAGAATTTTAGAGCTACTCCATATTCATAGAGTGGAGTTGTAAAGAAAAAGATAAGCAGAAGAGGTGTGTTTTGATAGGAAAAATGGCAGCTTTCTTTTGCCAATTATGAAAGGGCATAGCATCAACAGTGGTTCCTGATATTCATTCTATTTTAGAAATGTATCCTCTCTTACTTTTCTGCTTTCTTAGATGTGGGGGGGATACAGGAACTCTAAGGTCAGACTTTACCCCATGATTATGTAGACCCCAGGGTGCTGCCCTCTGAGAATATGATCTTTTTCTTACCTGCAACATTTGTTCCATATTTTAAATGATTTATTTTTATAGTCTAGCTTTCTGTGCCCTCCCCACCTCAGATTGTCATAAAACTAGGAACTGAGAAATCTCTGCTGATACACTCTATATATCTTTATGCATCACTTTTAATTCTTATAGGAAATATCAAAACTAGCAGGACAAGAAGTTGATTTTTTAAACCAATTTCCAAACACATAAGCACCAACTGAGATGGGAATCATGCACTTATTCAATAAATTAGGTATATATAAACAGCATTATGCCCAAGCAATGGATATTTTTTAAAGGTTATAAAGTACAGTCTCTAACTTTGAGCTTTCATCCACAAAACAAAATAAATTTATTAAATCACAGTTTTTACAATTTTTGGTCTTTTGGACTAGCCATGATTATTCTTGGCATTTGACTGCAGTGCTTCTTTTTTTTTTATTCTTATGTTAATCCCCATACATTACATCATTAGTTTTAGATGTAGTGTTCCATGATTCATTGTTTGTGCATAACACCCAGTGCTCCATGCAGAATGTGCCCTCCTCAATACCCATTACCAGGCTAACCCATCCTCCCACCCCCCTCCCCTCTAGAACCCTCAGTTTGTTTTTCAGAGTCCATCATCTCTCATAGTTCGACTACCCCTCCGATTTCCCCTGCTTCATTCTTCCCCTCCTGCTACCTTCTTCTTCTTTTTTTTCTTAACATATATTGCATTATTTGTTTCAGAGGTACAGATCTGAGATTCAACAGTCTTGCACAATTCACAGCGCTTACCAGAGCACATACCCTCCCCAGTGTCTATCATCCAGTCACCCCATCCCTCCCACCCCACCCCCCACTCCAGCAGACCTTAAAGATGTGGAGAAGAAATCTGCTGATGTAGGAGTCCATGGACCTCGAATAAAGAAGTATTGCCAATTTTGGTGATCACTTGGAACCAAAAATATTGTGAACATATTATGGGTTGAACTGTGTCTCCCCCAAATTCATATGTTGAAGTCTTAACCCTCAGTATCTCAGAATGTGGAAACACAGTCACTGCAGATATAATGAGTTAAGATAAGATCATACTGCAGTGAGGTGGGATTCTAATCCCATGTGACTGAAATCCTTATAATAAGGGGAAATTTGGACATAGATACAAACAGGGAGAATGTCATGTGAATATTGGAGCTATGCTGCCACAAGCCAAGGAACTACCAGAAGCTAGGAGGAGAAAGGCCTGGAACAGATCCTTCTTTTTAGTGCCTTCAGAGGGAGCATGGCCTTAACCACACCCTAATTTTGGCCCCTGGCCCCTGGAACTACGAGATAATAAATTTCTCTCTTGCTCAAAACTCCCCAGTTTGTGGTATTTTGTGACAACAGCCCTAGGAAGCTAACACAGAACTCAAATGCAGAAGCAAGAAAAGAAATCAAATAATAATAGTCAATACAAGGAGAGATCTAGCAGACTCAGAATAGGTTTGAATTAATGTTTTAAAGGTTACAATCAACTTGTAATTACAAACATGTAGAAATTTATAGATAATTTATGGATCCCCCAAGAATATGTTATATATGATTCTGGGGGAGGATCTATTTTACCTCATCTGGTCTAATCTATAAGAAGGAGGAATTTATTTTTATTTATCTGCTTCCCTATATTTCTCTGCCTTGAGGGAAAGGACTGTGCTTTATTTGTCTTCATTGCCCTGATGAATGAACCAGTGAGTAAATATATAGGTCTGTGCATGAGGAAATGAAGGAATATACCACTGACAGAGTGGGATTGTTGCACTTTCTATTTCACTTCAGCTACGGTCCAGATCCATGGCACTGAATAAATGTCCTTGAAAGCTGAATCTTTTTATGCTAGTTCTCAGGAGATTGTTTCTCTGTACTGGATCTCACATCTGGATGCCAGCACAGGTCATTTTCCTTGTCTTCAAACTCACTGCAGACATCCACAAGACACAGCTGCTTCTATGAAACACATGAAGATACATGGCATTGGCTGCTTTTGAGCTTGGCATCTACATTTTAATCTATTGTACACAAAGGCTTTTCTCTAAATTTGCTTCTCTCATGTTATTTTCCATCTCAGTTGAAAGCAGTATCATTTTTTCCTGTTATTTATTCAGAATCCTTGGACTCCTCTTTGAATCCTCTCTTCATCTCATACCATACATCCTATCTGCCAGAAAGTCCTCTTGGTTCTATCCTCAAAATAGTCCCTGAATGTAACCTGTTTATCACTGTTACTGCTGTTATCTGGCCCACACCACCACCATCTCTCACAGACACAACTGTAACATGTTTTCGACTAGTCTTCTACCCTTTTTCTCCCCCTGCAAACCCTTTGACTCTTTTTTTTTTATACAAAACTCAGAATTACCTTTTTAAAATACAAGCCAGATCATGTTACTACTCTTCTTCTTCCCTTCCTCCTCTTCCTTCTTCTTTTGGCTTCTTTTATTTAATTTATTTATATATTTTTAAAAGATTTATTCATTGGGGCACATTAGTGGCTCAATCAGTTGAGCTTCTGCCTTGGGCTCAGGTCATGATTCTGGGGTCCTGGGATAGAGCAGAGGGTTGGGCTCCCTGCTCAGTGAGGGTCTGCTTCTCCCTCTCCATCTGCCCCTCTTCCCTGCTCATGCGTTCTCTCTATCTCTCTCTCACTCTTTCTCTCAAATAAATAAATAAATCTTAAAAAAAAAGATTTCTAGATCAAGGGAGCACACAAGCAGGGAGAGGGGCAGAGGAAGAGGGGGAGAATCTCAAGCAGGCTCCAATTCCACATTGAACATGGAGACTGATGGGGGGCTCGATCTTACTACCCTGAGATCATGACCTGAGCCAAAATCAAGAGTTGGCCGCTTAACTGACTGAGCCACCCAGGCTCCCCTATTTTTAATTTTTTTAAAGGATTTTATTTATTTATATGAGAGAGAGAGAGAGCACAAGCAGGGGGAGGAGCAGAGGGAGAGGAAAGGGAGAAGCAGACTCCCTGCTCAGTGGGGAGTCCAAGGCAGGGCTCCATCTCAGGACCATGAGATCCTGATCTGAGTGAAGTCAGACACTTAACTGACAGCCACCCAGGTGGTCTGACTTTTATTTATTTATTTTTAATTGGAGTATAGTTGATACACAATGTTACATTGGTTTCAGGTGTACATGTTGCTCTTCTATTTAAAACTATCCAGGGGCGCCTGGGTGGCTCAGTTGTTAAGCATCTGCCTTCGGCTCAGGTCATGATCTCAGAGTCCTGGGATCGAGCCCCACATCGGGCTCCCTGCTTGGCGGGAAGCCTGCTTCTCCCTCTCCCACTCCCCCTGCTTGTGTTCCCTCTCTCGCTGTGCCTCTCTCTGTCAAATAAATAAATAAAATCTTTAAAAAAAACAAAAAAAAAATAAAACTATCCAAAGGATCTTATTTTGTTTATTATCTATTTTTAATTGCTCAAATGTAAGTTCCACGAGAGAAGAGATTTGTGTTTCTTTTGTTCCCTGAGGCATTCCAAGTGCCAGAACAGTGCCTGGTCCCTAGTCAGTGCTCAGCAACATTGGTTCAATAAATAAAAGACATTAAAAGTCAGTTTTTGGTGTGAAAATGTTCTTAAGAAGCACCCAAATATTATAAAAATTGTTAAAATATCTTCTGCCTATTTCTTGACTGGATTATTTGTTCTTTGGGTGTTGAGTTTGATAAGATCCTTATAGATTTTGGATACTAGCCCTTTATCTGAAATGTAATTTGCAAATATCTTCTCCCATTCCGTAGGTTGCCTTTTAGTTTTGTTGACTGTTTCTTTTGCTGTGCAAAAGCTTTTTATCTTGATGAAGTCCCAATAGTTCATTTTTGCTTTTGTTTCCCTTACTACCTTTGGAGACATGTCTAATAAGAAGTTGCTGTGGCCAAGGTCAAAGAGGTTGCTGCTTGTGTTCTCCTCTAAGATTCTGATGGCTTCCTGTCTCACATTTAGGTCTTTCATCCATGTTGAGTTTATCCTTGTGTATGCTGTAAGAAAGTGGCCCAGTTTCATTCTTCTGCATGTGGCTGTCCAATTTTCCCAACACCTTTTGTTGAAGAGACTGTCTTTTTTCCACTGGACATTCTGTCCTGCTTTGTCAAAGATTAGTTGACCATAGAGTTGAGGGTCCATTTCTGGGTTCTCTATTCTGTTCCATTGATCTAAGTGTCTGTTTTTGCACTAGTACCGTACTGTCTTGATGATTACAGCTTTGTAGTACAGCTTGAAGTTGGAAATTGTGATGCCACCAGCTTTGGTGTTCTTTTTCAACATTCCTCTGGCTATTCGGGGTCTTTTCTGGTTCCATACAAATTTTAGGATTATTTGTTCTATTTCTTTGAAAAAAGTGGATGGTATTTTGATGGGGATTGCATTGAATGTGTAGATTGCTCTAGGTAGCATTGACATCTTCACAATATTTGTTCTTCCAATCCATGAGCATGGATGTTTTTCCATTTCTTTGTGTCTTCCTCAATTTCTTTCATAAGTGTTCTGTAGTTTTTAGAGTATAGATCCTTTACCTCTTTGATTAGGTTTATTTCTAGGTATCTTACGGTTTTTGGTGTAATTGTAAATGGGATCAATTCCTTAATTTCTCTTTCTTCTGTCTCATTGTTAGTGTATAGAAATGCAACTGACTTCGTTGCATTGATTTTATATCCTGCCACATTGCTGAATTCCTGTATGAGTTCTAGCAATTTTGGGGTGGGGTCTTTTAGGTTTTCCACATAAAGTATATGTCATCTGTTAAGAGTGAGAGTTTGACTTCTTTGCCAATTTGAATTCCCTTTATTTCTTTTTGTTGTCTGATTACTGAGGCTAGGACTTTTAGTGCTATGTTGAACTACAGTGGTGAAAGTGGACATCCCTGTCATGTTCCTGACCTTAGGGGGAAAGCTCTCAGTTTTTCCCCATTGAGAATATTTGCTGTGGGCTTTTCTTATATGGCTTTTATGATATTGAGGTATATTCTCTCTATCCTTACACAGCAGAGAGTTTTTTTAAATTAACATATAATGTGCTATTTGTTTCAGGGGTATAGGTCTGTGATTCATCAGTCTTACATAATTCACAGTGCTCACCATAGCACATACCCAGAGAGTTTTTATCAAAAAAGGATGCTGTATTTTGTCAAATGCTTTTCCTGCATCTATTGAGAGGATCATATGGTTCTTGTCCTTTCTTTTATTAATGTGGTATATCACATTGATTGATTTATGGATGTTGAACCACCCTTGTAGCCCAGTAACAAATCCCACTTGGTTGTGAATAATCCTTTTAATGTACTGTTGGATCTTATTGGCTAGTATTTTGGTGGGAATTTCTGCATCCATATTCATCAGGGATATTGATGTGCAATTCTACTGTTTGGTGGGGTCTTTGTCTGGTTTTGGGATCAGGTAATGCTGGCCTCATAGAATGAGTTTAGAAATTTCCCTTCCATTTCTTTTTTTCTTTCTTTCTTTCTTTCTTTCTTTCTTTCTTTCTTTCTTTCTTTTTTTTTTTTGAACAGCTTCAGAAGAATAGGTATTAAGTCTTCTTTAAATGTTTAGTAGAATTCCCCTGGGAAGCCATCTGCTCCTGGACTCTTGTGTGTTGGGAGTTTTTTGATTACAGCTTCAATTTCCTTGCTGGCTATGGGTCTGTTCAGGTTTTCTATTTCTTCATGTTTCAGTTTTGGTAATTTATATGGTTTTAGGAATTTGTCCATTTCTTCCAGATTGCCCATTTGTTGGCATATAGTTTTTCATAATATTCTCTTATAATTGTTTGCATTTCTTTGATGTTGGTTGTGATGTCTCCTGTTTCATTCATGATTTTACTTATTTGGGTCATTTCTCTTTTCTTTTTGGTAAGTCTGGTCAGGGGTTTATCAATTTTATTAATTCTTCAAATAATCCAGTCAAGAAATGGGCAGAAGACATGAACAGACATTTCTCCAAAGAAGACATACAAATGGCCAATAGACACATGAAAAAGTGCTTAACATCACCTGGCATCAGGGAAATACAAATCAAAGCCACAATGAGATACCATCTCACACCAGTCAGAATGGCTAAAATTAACAAGTCAGCAAATGACAGATGTTGACGAGAATGCAGAGAAAGGGGAACCCTTTTACACTGTTCATGGGAATACAAGCTGGTGCAGCCACTCTTGAAAACAGTATGGAGGTTCCTCAAAAAGTTGAAAATAGAGCTACCCTACGACCGAGCAATTGCACTACTGGGTATTTACCCCAAAGATACAAATGTAGGGATACGAAGGGGTACATGCACCCCAATGTTTATAGTAGCAATGCCCAAAATAGTCAAACTAGGGAAAGAGCCAAGATGTCCATCAACAGGTGAATGGATAAAGAAGATGTGGTGTACACACACACACACACACACACACACACAGTGGAATATTACTCAGCTATCAAAAAAGATGAAATCTGACCATTTACATTGACATGGGTGGAACTGGAGGGCATTATGCTGAGCAAAATAAGCCAATCAGAGAAAGACAATTATCATATGGTTTCATATGTGGAATATAAGAAACAGTGCAGAAGATCATAGGGGAAGGGAGGGGAAACCTGAATGGGAAGAAATCAGAGAGGGAGACAAACCAAGAGAAACTCTTAACTTTAGGAAACAAACTGAGGGTTAATGGAGGGGAGGTGGGTGGAAGGATGGAGTAACTGGGTGATGGGCATTAAGGAGGGCACGTGAGGTGATCAGCACTGGATGTTATATGCAACAGCTAATTAGCTGAACTCTACATCTGAAATTAATGATGTACTATATGTTGGTTAATTGAATTTAAATAAAAAAGTCTTAAAATAAATTGAATTTTGAGTCTTTAATTGATTTTAACATTAATAGCCTTAGAATTCACTAACATAAGCTCTCCTATGTATGGGCATAGAGGAACTCAAAATCACCCCACACATTCAGACTAACATGAAGAAAGCAATTGGGATAGTTCTCTACAATGATATATTTCAGGAGTTTGTTTCCAGGCAAATATTCCAAAATGGTGATAACTAAAGGAAGACCATGTCTTGCTGATAATAGTACATGATCTTGGAGCAGAAGATCTATATTCAGATCCTGATTTGCCACTGATTTGCTATGTAACCTTGAAATAATCTTTCACAACTTTGCGTTTATGTTAGGCTTCTAGTCAAATCATCCATTTGAAAGAAAATTTCTTCTCTGAGGAAGAAGCAAAGAGTTTCAAGGACAATTTTGAAAGTTTTAAATTCCAGTCATAATTTTCATTGTAAGTTAGAGAATGAGATGTGAACTTATAGCAAATCCAAACTAATTACAGTTTGAGTATAAGAAATGGCCTTGATGGAATCTATAATTGCTGGTGAAAACCTTCCATTAAGTAAACATGCTACTATGTCAAAATAATATGGCAAAAGGATTTAAATATTTTTCTCTTGTCTTTTATTTTGAAATCTCATAGTTTTTTTAAAAAAATTTCAAACCATTACCAGATGGATTACTGAAAACCCATTCTCTGAAAGAGCTGACATTTCATCAATCTGATTTAACTGGGATAATAACAGGCTTTTGAAGAAGAAAGCTTAGCTAGGAAGTTTGATAGTTAGAAAATGTGACTGTGAAAAAAAATTATTTTTGCATGATGAATTTTCTTTGTATTAAGAGAAAAATTCTGCTTGCTAATGATTCAGGAACTCCCAACTGAAAAAACAACTAATCTTTTCCAAAGTTCTTTGAAAAATGAGTTTGGAATGTGAAAGACATTTTTTCCTAAAAAATGTACTAATAATGGTTATATATTTATAAAACCCACAAAAATTTATGTAATTGCTTGTATTACCAATGTTAACTTTTTAAAAATGCATCTAGAAATTAAGTGATCAAGGAAAAACTGATAAATTAAACAAAGATTAGGAAGCTATATCAGTCACTGTTCTTGATTGCAGGACCCAGAAATGGATTCTGGCTAACTTTAGAATATATTGGAAGAACACTGTGTGGTTTAGGGGATCCAAAACAGGGATAGAGGAGGCTTGAAAGCAAAACAAGAACATGAACAGTAAGGCTTGAGGCAACGACACACCCCTGGGAATGATCCTGAGAGTTATGACATTCCTAAATCTCAATGCTGCAGCCCCTTGGACTACATACATTTGCAGTAAATAATGTGACTCTGATTTTGTTCATTTAGAAAAAGTTTGAGTTAATGGCATTGATTACTTCAGAACCTTTTTCTTTAATGAAATATTTTTAGGAAAGTCTAGAAAGTTACCTCTTGATGTAGGGTAAATTCTTTGGGTTTTTTTTTTTTTGCATTTTATAATTTTATTGGCATCAAGTACTTATGAATATATGCTATAGACTTGCAATAAGGAAGAAAATATGATTGGAGGAATAATTTGACTCACCAGAAAACAGCAGCCTTACAGATATTCTCAAGTGGAAAATAGGAAAACAGTAAAACATACCGAAATAGTCTAAATGTTTTTACTGTGACCATTTATTTATTTTTATTTTTTTATTATTATGTTCAGTTTACTGTGACCATTTAAACCCAGCATGAGGGTGCCTGGGTGGCTCAGTCGGTTAAGTGGCTGCCTTCGGCTTAGGTCATGATCCTGAGTCCCAGGATGGAGTCGGGCATTGGGTTCCCCACTCTCCCTCTGACCTTTGCCCCTCTCGTGCTCTCTCTCTCTCAAATAAATAAATAAAATCTTTAAGCCAGCATGGGAGGGTCACAGGTTATGTCTCTGAGAACAACATAGAATAGAATGGTGGCATCTCATGTACTCTGAGCACTTAGTGGGAGAAGATCCCCCTTCAAGATCACAACTTGCTATGTCTCAGGAACAGAGCTTCTTTCCTTAAAAATTATCTGGTGTCACAATGAGCTCAGTAAATGCAGAACTGGAGCATAACCACAATAGCTTCTATCAATTAAGCATCTTTTCTGTGCCAAATAATTTCCCATAGTCTCTAAAATATCACTAACTTCTCATACCAACTCTATAACTAGGTGTTTTCCCTGTTTATTTATAAGAAACCAAAGACCTACAATTTAGGGTACTAAAACTCTAAGCTTCATGATGCTTTTGAGAAATCAATTAGGAGATTCATGGTTGTAACAGAAATTAAGAACTGCCACTTTTTTTTAATTTAGAAAAGCATTAGCCAATTAAAATATATATTTAGATTTTTTTATGCACATGGACTGAAGTTAGAATTGAATATGGGTTATCTTATTTAATTTTTACAGAAGTCTGTTCTCTGAGGTCTGTACTATTATAAACATCATCCTACATTTGCAGAAATGGGGCACAGAAAGGTGAAGTGGTCTATCTAAAGTTATAAGTAAGTAAAGGATAAGCTTATATTGGAATGTCATAAAGTTATTTTCAGTTTTTATGCTCTAGGCCAGTGGTTGCCAACTAGGGTAAATCCTTTTAAAACACGAGACGTAATGAAAAAAGTTGTGAAAAACAAACTAACAGTTGAAATCTTGCTCTTAAAATATGGCTCCTTAATCTTCCTAAAAACCTCCTACATTTCAAGTTGGAATAATTTTAGGTGGTGGCTTCTCAGCTGACACCCCTGCAGTTGTCTTTCTTACAGACTTGCGTTCCTCAATCCATTGAATCCAACTAGCAAGGCTCATTATTCACCCCAAACAGGTTTCCTTCACCACTTTAGTTGAAATATAGGTGATATTCTTGCATTGCTTCAAACTGCATTCTGTCAAAAAGTCTTTAGCGAAAATGAAAGCAAATATTTTCATTTCTCTCAACTTTCTTTTATGACTTTATTCCATGATTTTTCAGAATATTTGATTAAAACGCACACCTTCTGATTCTTCCAAAATTCATTAGGCATTAGTGTCTCTCTCTCTCTTTTTGTTTGTGTTTATCCAAGTCAAAACTTGTCAAAGAAACATAATAGATGGATGGCAACCAGGGGCAGGGAGTGAGGGAAATAGGATATGTTGGTCAAAGGGTCCAAAGTTCCAGTTTAAAGATGAATAAATTCTGGAGATCTACTGCACAGCATGGTGACTATAGTCAATCTGAAGGTTGCTATAGAGTAAATCTTAAATATTGTTACCACATGTGCACATACATTATAATTATGTGAGGAAATGGATGTTAACTAACCTCATTGTGGCAATCATTTTGCAATATATACGTCTATCTGAGCATTATGTTGTACACCCTGAACTTATACAATGTTGTATGTCAATTATATTTCAATAAGCCTGAGCAAGGGAAGCTGTAATTCTTAACTGACTCTGCAACTCCTTGGTACCATGGCTCTAATAATATTTGCAATCTAGGAAGACCATTTTTTAGAAAAACTCGATCTCTTGCTCGGTGTGTTATGTATTAGAGATTCCTAACATTACCCTGGAGAATGAGACTGTAGAAAATTTCAGCATAGATTTGAATGACAGCAAGTTTTGTGACTACAACGTTCTGCCTAAAAGTAAACTTGCACATATGATAGTATTTTCAAAATACACATCTAAAAGCAATTGTATTCTAAGGCAACACAAAGCATGTTAAACACAAAATATATTATACTGTTTGAAAACACAAGAGCCTAATAATTCTCTTGAAGTTTCAGTATCTAGAACTGCTCCATTCAATCTGGAATTCCAGGACATACAGTGTCCAGAGGACTCCAGTCTGCAGGAAAGCATGGATACCTCTCTTCACCTTCACTTCAAGTTTCTGGTTTCTTATACCCTGTGCATAGTTCATTCTTATGTAAGAGAATTGGTATCTTCACATGGAATGAACTTTGGTCATTTTGGGAAATTACTAAATGCTGTCAAATTCAGAGATAACTCCTTAAAACCCCTATATTATATAACACATTAGCCAGGGTTCTCCAGAAAAACAGAACCAATAGGAGATGATAGATAGACAGTTAGATAGATGATAGATAGATAGATAGATAGATAGATAGATAGATAGATAGATAGATAATAGATAGATAAGAAGAGATTTGTTATAGGAATTGGCTCATGTGGTTATGGAGGTGGAGAAGTCCCATGATGTGCTGTTTGCATGCTGGAGAACCAAGAAGGCCAACAGGATAAGTACAAGTCCAAATGAGGCCCAAGAATCAGGAGGTAGGGCAGGAACAGGGGTGATGGCATAAGTCTGGGTCTGAGTCCAAAGGCTTCAGAGCCAGGAGTGTCCAAGGGCAGGAGAAGATGGATGTCTCAGCTCAAGCAGAGAGAAAGAATTTGCCCTTCCTCCTCCTTTTTGTTCTATTTAGGCCCTGAGCAGATTGGATGATGCCCCCCTGCATTGGTGAGGGTAATGTTCTTTACGCAGACTAACTGGGTCAAATGTTAATATCTTCCAGATATACCATTCCAGACATACCCAGAAATAATGTTTTACCATATAGCTAGTCATCCTTTAGTCCAGTTAGACTGAGATATAAAATTAATTATCATATCACAGGTATTCATGTGAAATTTACCATTTGGTATCTTAGGGTATAACTACAGACCAACACAGCTTGCACACATGTCTCTCTTGAACTCTCACAGCCACAACTGCTACATTTCTAGAGTGTGATCTTTTTCAATATTAACTGAATAAGTGTTTTCCAAACACAATCACCAGCTGGGAGGATAGATTAGGGGAGTGAGAAGAGAAGCTCCATTTGTGCAAGGAGTGTGTGTTCCTCATCCATCACAGCCTAAAACCGACCCAGGAGAGCATGATGTGATTACATTAATTGGAGACAGGAAAGGACCCACTGGCATTGCTGAAAAACAGTTTTGAAAGTCATCTGAGAAGACAGGCAGGACTACCCCCCCAGAGGATAGCTTGACACATATGGAATGGAGCCTCTTGTGAAGGGAATAGCTACCTGAGGTACCAAGGGCAGGAGAAATAAAGTAAAATAATTCCCATTCCCCTAAGGTGTTGTCAACCAGATTGACCCTATGATGAAATGCAGATGGATCAAGTGATGTGTAGGACCCCACACACAGCTCAAGCCCAGGGTAGAAATTGGACCATTATTAGTAAGTAGTACAGAAATCTGGACTCATCCTGTGTCTGATATGAAAGTCATCCAAAATCACCATGTTAGTACTATTCTGGTGGCCCAATCTTGCCTGAATATGCAAAAGAAACACCACACTAGCCAGGACACACTCCAGGAACTAAAGCTTAGCAATAGTGCTTTAGATTCCTCATAAGTGTAGGGCTGAAGCTCTTTGGGCATCTGGTCACCCCCCACACAGTTGGATTAGAAAGCCTACTGGGGGCAGGGGGATGGATACCAGGGCCCATACTGGTTCTAGTCTGGGCTTGGTGAGCTTTGCACCGGTCAGTGCAGACCAATCCCAGATACCAGAGGGGAACTTAGAACCTTCAAATGAAAGCACAATAAAGTGGGAGAGGGTCCTATCTGAGGTCGGGGCTGGGATCAGAGCCTCTCTTGCTTAGATCTAAGGGTGGTGTTGGTCAGATAAATTAAATTATTGGAGGTCAATATTCAGCCAAAGCAGTTAGACTCCAGAGAATGTTGTCTTTACAACTCCACTGGATTATTTGACAAAGAAAATGATTTTTTGGTAAGAGCAAATAATCATTCCCCAATTTATGAGTATGGCTGACTCTGTTTACTTGTAATAAATTTTCTTAAGAGTTATTATCTGTATTTATCTCCAAAGCTAGAAAGTTAGTTTTTTTCTAACCATTCCTTTGTATCTTTTTCCTTGAAAGTGGTTTTTTTCTTTTTTATGAAAATAAATCTTAAAGTGAATCAATAAGGCAATCAATTACATTATCTGTATTATGAACCATAAGCAAACAAAAAGTTTTATGCTTTCAGAAACAAACTCGGCATCATTTCCATTTTATATTTTAGAATATCTATAATACTCTGAGGATTCCACACTTTTCAAAACATAATACTCAAGCCTTTAGTGTGGTGCAAAATCCCTTCACAAACTGCCTCGCATACATGCTGAGCCTGTTCTCAGTCTCTGGGTGAGAGTCTTTGCCTCTGTGCACCCCACTCCTGCCATGAACAAACATTCTTCTGGCCCTGAGAACCTGGCTCTTTTCATAGTTCAATATAACAGTCATAGTTACTAGTGTTTTACTTTCAGGAGTAGGACAATGTATTTTCTTTCTTATTTTTCAGTACTGTCTAAATTTTCTTTGGAGAAAGACAAAAAAAAAAACCAGTTGCATCTAATGTGGACACTATAAACTTAAGGGTACAAGTATGGACAATATGTATTTTGTTAAAATGTTTATCTTTAAGCATTTTTGAAATTTGAAAAGGAATGTAACACTGAAAAGCTCATGAAATATTTAAGTAGACTCTTTCCCCCCTTTAGATACTGAATAAAGCTTTTACTTTTATTTATTTGATATTATGAGCAGAAAGAGTTCCTGAGAAAAGAAATATATTTCATTGACAATGACTCCAAATAAAGTAGTAACCTTCATAATCCCAAAAGCATGGTGATGAGAAGAGAGAAGGGGAAAATGTCCCAATTTTTTGAAGGTTATTGTGGTAAGTTAAATACTCTTATTTGTCATTAATGTAATTCTATATCCGTGGTGTTAGTGGTTTAAGCCAAAAGGTTTGAGCCACAGGTGTGTTAGATTATAGGCAATCCCCATGGAGAAAATGGAAGATGGCTTATGCCTACATTATTATTGATTTCAGTTGTACAGTGGAAAATTTGACCTGTCTTGTGAAGTTCTTAATGGTTAATTCTACTGTCCTCATCAGAGAACACTTAGCACACACAAAGGGTGTCTGATCAGACTAACAACAACTTGTGAATCACACTGAGGCATAACAGAAAGAGCACTGGACTTGGAGTCAGAAGATATGGGTATAATTTACAAAGCTTCAGTATCCTGGGCCATAAAATGAAAGAACCTAACAAGATACTGTCTGTTATCCTTCCAAGCTACAAAATTTTAACTTCATTGATTCTTGCAGTAATCAGAAGCATGTTATCCTGTCAGCTTCTGTGGGCCACATAAATTTTGCCTTCAAACTTGTCTACATACACTAGCTTGTTGGTGTTTATTGGAATTTTCTTACTGATTAAGATTGGATTCCCCACATTTATATAAGTTTACTCACAGATGAGTAAATTATAAAGCATCACTATTTTTTAAGTTAGATTACTTAGATGTTGTCAGATCTCCATTTCACTTGGGGCAATGAGCTAAAGTCAAGCTCACCTTGTGATTAGGTATAGATTTATGACATATAGCTGACTTCCACAAAATTGGTCATATTACATAAGAGACACCTGATTAATTGCATCATTATTGGGTATATTTCACTCACATAGATAACTTCAGGGAGAATAGGACTCAAAAGTTAATCTTGTTTGGATTGTACTTTCAACTACTTTCATAACTGCATGTTACTGAACTTCTTCATCTATATTATTCTTAAAAAATGGTGATTAAGATCATTCATTTGTGTAATGGTAGTATAATGGTTAATATTATGTGTCAACGGAGCCAGGCTACAGAAACCAGTTGTTTGGTCAAACATGAGTCTAAAAATTGCTGTGAAGATATTTTGTCTATGTGATTAACATTTATGATCAGTTGACTTTAAGGGAAGGAGATTGCCCTCAGTGATGTGGGTGGGCCCCCGCCCAATCAGTCAGAGGCCTTAAGAGCAAAAACTGAAGTGTTTGTAAGAAGTAATTCTGCTTCAAGACTGTAAAATAGAAAAATTCTGCCCAAGTTTCTATCTTGCTGCCCTGCCCTATCAATTTTAGACTTGCCAGGCAACCACATTTTAAGGAATGAGCTGATTCCTTAAAAAAATCTCTCCTATAGGGGCCTCTGGGTGGCTGAGATGGGTGACTGTCCCACTCTTGATCTCAGCTCAGGTCTTGATCTCAGGGTTATGAGTTCAAGCTCCACGTTAGGCTCCATGCTTGGTGTAGAGCCTACTTAAAAAGAAAATTTCATATGTATATGATATATATATTTCTCCAGAGAAATAGAACCATAGGGTGTCTATATAGCATATAAAGCATAACTGCTGTCCACGGAATAATCACCTTAATTCTTTCAACCTACACAGGCCATTTAAATATAGCCAGACCTCCGTATATGTGAAATTGTTCTTTTATTTACTACAAATGAAAAGTGGGTCAGATATCTCATTAAAACCTGTTGATAATAGTGGTATTTACTCTTCTAAATCAGACATTATGCAGTTTTTTTCAAAGGCCCACCTCAAGATGGTGGCAAACAACGTATCTATTCATTTCTCTGTTACTTTGCCAACATGAAAGAAGATGGAATCATCAAAGTGTAATCCAGGATGTTTCTACAAGTCTTTAGTGATCACAAGCAGAGTGCCAGAAAGACTTAGGACCTCAGCTCAAAACTGAGCTCAGTTTGCAATGTATTGAACAAGAATTATATATATTATATGGTACATTTTATACTAGAATTCAGAAAAAGAAAACTAGATAAGAATTGCAAGGTCTCCAATGTCTAAAGAAATATAACCTAAGAAAATGAAAAACTACTTGATGAAACCAGAAATGATTTTGCAACAATTTCACCATGCAGTCTGTGATTTGATGAAAAAAATTCCTGAAGATTACAAAGACAAAAAATAACCTGACAACTGATCACTTGAACTCTATCTTAATATGTCTTGGTTTCTTCACAGACATCAATGCATATATACAGTTCCAATTCACTGAATGATACATTTTATTTTCCATTTGAGTTTACATTAATACTTGTTGTATCAGACAACATTCTCCAGAGACGCAGAACCAATAGTTTAGATATATATTTTTATTGGTTCTATTTCTCTGGAGAAATACATATATTATAGATTTGTTTTAAGATGATCTGTTTTACGAAGACAGATTTGAAAGACAGATTTGTTTTAAGGAATCAGCACATGCAATCATAGGGGCTAACATGTCTAAAATTGATAGGGCAGGTCAGGAAGCTGCAAACTCAGGCAGAACTTTCCTATCTTACAGTCTTGAAGCAGAATTCCATCTTCCAGAAACCTTCTTTTTCTGTTTCAGAAGCTTGTTTCTGCCTTGTTAGGGGATCAATTTTCATTTTATGTTGATAACTGCGGATAGCTCTTTTAACTTCCAGGTGCTGACTGATCTGCCTCTCACTGACAAATTCATCCAAAAGTGGGTTAGGATTCAGATATTTGAAATCAACAAATTTAATGTCATAATAATAAAAAAGGTAATGGAGTATTTTTGGAGCTCAACAAACTATTTTTAAAGGTTATTTGGAAAAACAAATGTGCAAGAAGAGATAAGGAAAATCCTGAAATAGAAGAGTTATAAGGGAATTAATGCCAACAGATAACATTCACTAAAAATCTACAGTGAAATATCAGTTTCTCATTGCTATTATAAAAAATTAACACAAATTTCATGACTTAAAACAATATGAATTTATTCTCTTAACAGTTCTGGAGTTCAGCAGCCCAGAACTGGTCACCAGGGCTAGCTCCTTCTGAGAGCAATTAGGGAGAATCTTCTTTTTTTAATTTTTAAAAAGATTTTATTTATTTTTGCAAGAGAGAGAGGGCACAAGCATGAGCTGGGGGGTGTTGTGGAGGGGCAGAGGGAGAAGCAGACTCCCCACCGAGTGGGGAGTCTGATGCTGGACTCAATCCCAGAACTCTGGGATCATGACCTGAACCAAAGGCAGATGCTTAACCGACTGAGCCACCCCAGGCACCCTCATGTACAAATATTTTTTTATTATTATTATGTTCAGTTAGCCAGCAGATAGTACATCATAAGTTTTTGTTGTAGTGTTCAATGATTCATTAGTTGCATATAACTTTTTTTTTTCCCTTTTCCAGCCTCTATAGGTCACCTGCATTCATTGGCTCATGGCCCCTTCCTCTATTTCCATAGTCAGCAGTAAAGCATCTTCCAATGTCTCCCCATTCTTATCTCTGCTCTGTCATCCCTTTTTATGACTCTGAACCTCCTACCTTCCCCTTTTGCTTATAAGAACTCCTATGATCATAATGAGTTCATCTGCATAATCTAGGATAATCTCCCCATCTCAAAATCCTTAAATTCATCTCATCTGCAAAGTCCCTTTTGTCATATAAGTAACATATTCACAGGTTCTGGGGGTTAAGATGTGGACATTTGGGGAGACATTATTCCGTTTATCACACAAAACCATTTGATTCATATGTTAATAAGTAAAGCAATAAAATAAATACAGAACCTAGAAATATGCAAAAAACCATATGGAAATTTATGATATAATAAATTTAATGTTTAATGAAATGGGGGAAACTGGAGACATGGTATCACATTGTATACATTAAATAAGTGCAGTTTTTAAAAATATCAATCATACCTCAATAAAGCTAAAAAAATTTTAAAAATACACAGCCTGAGCCAAAATATGGAAAAACAGAAACTTACATATATTTTGGGTTGGAGTGTAAATCAGTACAACTTTTTAGGAAAGACCCTTGTCAGGATCTTTCAAAACTAAATTTCAGGTGCTCTCTGACCTAGCACTTCATTATAAAATGCCTTAGGGAGGGGCACCTAGGTGGCTCAGTCATTAAGCATCTGCCTTCAGCTCAGGTCAGGATCCTGGGGTCCTGGGATCAAGCCCTTCATCAGGCTTCCTGCTTGGTGGGAGGCCTGCTTCTCCCTCTCCCACTCCCCTTGCTTGTGTTCCCTCTCTCATTGTGTGTCTCTCTGTCAAATAAATAAAATCTTTAAAAAATTAAAATAAAAAAATAAAATAAAATGCCTTATGGAATTCCTCAAAAGGCGTCTGAAGCCCTGGGTACCATTAGACAGTGATTATCTCTTCTCTTGAGAGCAGGGGACTAATAGACTGTGACCATTTTGGCTTTATACAAGATGTGCCAGGTGTCTATGTCACTTTCAAAAATTACTCTTTATTTCTGTACTACTGGAAAATCCATAGCATCTGCAAATCTCTTGTTTTATTTAAAAATCCTGCTTTCTCATATTGACAGTTTAGTCTCAATACATGTATTAGAAAGAAATTTGTTCCTTTCTCTTCTAACAAGGAAAAGAAGGTTTTGATTGGATCCCATCCATAGTTGCTCCCTGCAGAGAGTAACACAAACTCTACTAATTCTGTCACTTGATGGTTTCTCAGTTGCTCAATTGTGGGGTGAAGAGAAGTCCCTGACCCTCTCCACCTGAGTAAACAGAGCCATTTCTAAGGCTCGGGGAAGTTCAGCTGGCTGCACACCTACCTTTCAGGCAGAAAGTTGGAAGCAAATATTATTTGACTTTGCATTTGAAAAAGGATAACTGATCTATGAAACATTTTGACCAGTCTATGTCTCTATGTTATATAGGATGATCTCTAAGAAATACTTTCAAGTGAAAAAGCAAGGAGTAGATTAGCATGCATAGTATCCTCCCAAATGTGTATAAAATTATGGATCTAGATTTGTGTATGATCAGAATATTTTCATAAATCAATATACAAAAAACTGAAAACATTATTTACATTTGAGGAGGGAGCCTGGGTTGATGATGGTCTGATGTGGAAGGGAGATAAATATTTTTTCATATAAATGTGTACAGTGTTTGAGATTTTTACCATACATATGTGCTAGTATTTAAGTTAAAGAAAATCAGTTAATAAAAAGCAAATAAGTTCAATTATAACTGGTGTATCCCTTAGTTTCTTCCATGTTGTTGCAAGAATGGCAAAATCTTCTTTTTTAAGGCTGAATAATATTCCATAGTGCATATATACCACAATTTCTTCATCCATTCATCTCCTGGTGGATATTTATGTTGTTTCTAGATCTTGGCAACTGTGAATAATGCTGCAATGAACATGGAAGTGCAGATATCTCTTCAAGGTACTAATTTCATTTACTTTGGATATATATCCAGAAGAGGGATTGCTGGATTATATGGTAATCCCATTTTTAATTTGTTTTTGTTTGTTTTTAGACCATCATAAACTGTTTATTAGGTAAGAATTTTACAAACATTGCCTAGGTTAGCAGTAAAAGTGGAACCAGACATTGTTGCATCTTCTCCAACCTGAAAGACAAGAACCACCAACAGTATGATGGAACTGTGGCCCTTCTTAAGACCACAGCTCTTGCAGCCTGAAGCTGTCAGCCCCCACATCTGCCTGTGCTTGTGGACTGGTTTGGTGAACCACTTGGGACCAGGATTTCTTCTGACAGTTTTATGGAATGAATCAATGAAGATAACCTCAAAGAATTTGTGCATGGAATCTTCACTTACCAAGTAAGAACTCAAGACTCTCAGAGCCCCACAGTGGTGTCCAGGGTCTCTCCTTGACAACAGACTGAAGGCTTTGAACAAACTGTAGCTGGTTAACACCATGATGGACAGGCTTTCTGTAGGTTACATCCTTAGAAACTGGGTGTCTGGAGCCAGCAGGGTGCACATGAATTGGACATGTGACATAGCATTGATTGGCCTTATATCTCATTCTGTGCATGTTATGGCCCAGTGTGGCAGTGGCCTGCAGAGTGCAGAGAGCAGGCAGTACTCCAGCAGTGCAGCCTGAGAAGAAAGTCCTTTGTGCTAACTGCTCCACAGCTCCTGGATTTATTTATAAGCACCCATCTGGGTTTACTAATTGCTGCTGCCAGAAAAAAAGAGATATTTTTAACTTTTTGAGGCATTTCCATACTGTTTTCCATAGTGACTACCAATTTATACTCCCGCCAAGATGGAACCAGAGTTCCCTTTTTGCCATATCCTTGCCAACACTTATCTCTTGTCTTCTTGATGTTAGCCATTCTAACAGGTGTGAGGTGATATCTCACTGTGGTTTTGATTTGCATTTCCCTGATGATTAGTGATGTTGAGCATCTTTTCATGTATCTGTTGGCCATTTGTATGCCCTTTTTGGAAAAATGTCTCATCAGGTCTTTTGCCCATTTTTCAATTCTGTTGCTTATTCTTTTGCTATTGAATTGAGTGAGCTCCTTATACATTTTGTATATTAACCCTTTACCGATATATGATTTGTTAATATTTTCTCCAAATCCATAGCCTGTCTTTTAAGGTTGTCTTTGCTGTGCAGGTGTTTTCTAATTGATCTTGTCCCACTTGTTGATTATTGCTTTTATTGCCTATGCTTTTGTTATTATATCCAAAAAATTATTGTCAAGGTCTATGTCAAGGAGTTTTCGCCCTATGTTTTTGTCCAGGAGTTTGACAGTTTCAGGCCTGACATTTAAGTCTTTGATCCATTTTGAGTTGATTTTTGTGTATGATGTAAGGTAACGTTCTAGTTTCTTTTTTCTTTTTCTTTTTCTTTTTTTTTTTGCACGTGATTATTCAGTTTTCCCAACACCATTTGTTGAAGAGACTATCCTTTCCCCATTATGCAATTTTGGCACCCTTGTCAAAGATCAGTTACCTTTATGTGCATGGGTTTCTTTCTGGACTTTCAATTCTCTTCCATTGTTCCACATGTCTATTTATATTCCAGTACCATACTGTTTTTATTGCTACAGGTTTGTAATATCATTTGAAATAAATAAATATCATGCCTCCAATTTTGTTTTTCTTTCTCAAGACCATTCTCTTCTTTCTCATTGCTTTGGCTATTCAGGGTCTTTGCGCTTCTATATGAATTAATTTTTTTTTATTTCTGTGAAATATCCCATTGGAATTTTAATAAGGATTGCATTGAATCTGTATATTGCTTTGGTTAGTATGGACATTTTAACAATATTAATTCTTCTAACCCATAAGTGTGGAATGCTTTTCTATTTATTTGCATCTTCACTTTCTTTCACCAATATCTGATAGTTCTCAGAGTACAGATTTTTTACCTCTTTGGTTAAATTTATTACTAAGTATCCTTTTTGATACTACTGTAAATGAGATTGTTTTCTTAATTTTTTTTCTGATAGTTCATTGTTAATGTATAGAAATGCAACTGATTTTTATATGTTGATTTTGTATTATGCAACTTTACTGAATTCATTCATTCTAAGTCTTTTTGTGGAGTCTTAGCAGTTTTCTACATATAGGATTATGCCATCTATGAGAAAAGATCATTTTACTTATTCCTTTATGATTTGTAGGCTTTTTATGTCTCTTTCTTGCCCGACTGCTCTTGCTAGAATTCCAGTACTGTATTGAATACAAGTGGCAAAAGTGGGTATTTTTGCCTTGTGCTGGATCTTAGAGAAAACGTTTTCATTAGTTTTACACACTAATTATGCTATGTTGGAAATACCTGGGTATTTCCTGAAAAGAGATGGGTAGAATTTATTATTAAAATTTTATCTTAGAGGTTGTTCAGTTCTGAGCAACTTTGCAACCAGAAAATCTTCAGAACTTAGTCAAAATCAGGAAAATGGGAGTGATTCTTGAATATATCATAAAATTTGCCTCATTGCCTTCATTGTTTTAAGAGGAAAAAATTGAACTCCTTGCATTAAATGTATCCCAGTAGAGTAACTAAAATAGGGTCTTTTCCATTCTTGTTCCCTGAAGTCTCATCACAGGGACTGGCTCTCAATAACTATTTATTGAACAAATGAATGAATGAATAAATTTGCTCATCAATATCTACCTTAAATCCTGGGATTTACTATCTAAAAACAGTGAGAAAATGACAGGTCCCAAAATAAATGTGGAGAACAAGGTATAGCAGTGGGGTGGAACTATTACATCACAAATCAAAACTTCTTCAAGAGACAGTGTACAATACAAATTTAAATAAGGAGTAAGGACCTTAATGCTAGGAGTTTGCATACATTATATATAGTATGCAGTCCAATCATTTCACCAAGACTCTAAACATACAGATATATAGATAAAGACATATAGAGAAGCATATATTTTTTTTTGCCCTAAAAATACAGACTTATAGACCATATTAAGATGGTTGAGAACTGAGGTTATTCCTTAGCTATTTTATTTTTTAAAATATTTTATTTATTTATTTGAGAAAGAGACAGAGAGAGCACAAGCTGGGGGAGAGGCAGAGGGAAGGGGACAAACAGACACTCAGTTGAATGTGGAGCCTGATGTGGGGCTCGATCCCAGGACCCCAGGATCATGACCTGAGGCCAAGCCAGACACTTAACCAACTGGCCACCCAAGTATCCCCTTTGCTATTTTAACTAAAGAATCTTAATCTGTGAACTTTCCATTTGATGTTGCTTAAATGTATTCAGGTTAAGCAAATCAAAACAAGTGATGGAATCATTTATTAAAATAAAAGCAAATTTCTGTTGACTTCAGCAAACACCATATTAAAACCCTTACCTATAGGGCTGAAGTTCAGTAAAGAAGTGCTTAGACTGAACATAGAACATTACAACCAAATATCTGGGGCTGATTTTTGTGTCCAGTAGTCAGCTCTTTAATGAAGTGTTTGTGAAAAGGGAACTTATTCAAGGCAGTCTATCTGTTTGCTTTTTCTAGATGAATTCCAACTGAATATTTACCCTCTTTCTAGTAATTAATTTTTTCAGATATCATCGTTTCTACTAGCAAATCAACTGATAGGACCATAGTATGTTCATTTGGATTTCATCTGTGTTACTTATTAACCAATTTATTTTTTTCTGCAACAATATAGCCCATTGTTTGAGAATAATTTGAATTAATTATAAAATTGTTTATTGAATATATTAAGGTTTAAGTCTAAAATATTATTAGCTAATAAAGCCAAGAACCATTTCCATATCAGTTAAAGGCAATGTTTAACCTTTAGAACAAAATGTAGCAAGTCACTTTTATTATTGTTAAAATGGGAGTGTAATGCATATTGTGATGGAGAGTTTGTCCTTCTTACAATCAGTGAAACTTCAGTTAGATATTCTTATTCCACATCCATTGCCTTCTCATCACCCTCATCAAACATCAAAACAAAGATTAAACTTATTGGTAGTTTTATTTAAGAGTCTTTGAATGCATTTTTCCCAATGGTAAGGCTTCAGTAAACAGATTCAGCTTTCAAAATTACCCTCTTTTTCCTGGGAGCTATCAGCTATTTTCATAGGTATAATAATGGGAAATTTCCTTAGCAACATCTCTCGCAATTTAGGTTAAATTCATTGGTGTCCTTAGAATGCTAAGGACTAAGGACACAGAACATCACAACCAAATATTTGGGGCTTATCTTTGTGTCCAGTAGTCAGCTCCTTAATGAGGTATTTTTGAAAAGAAAACTTACTCAGAAATGTACCTCTTTGCTGAGAAAGAGACTGGTGACTTGTGTCAAAATAACATTTTAATTATCTATCCCCTGTGGGACTTAATTATATATTCTTCTGTTCTCAAGAAAGCTATCCTTATTTTTAACACATAGTTTTAAAAATCTGATACAACCAAAGAATTCATTACATATTCCAATGATGCTTAAGACATGCTCATGAATTGCTTTTTTCTCTTGAAAACTAAAAAAATAATAAAACAAAAAAGCTTTTTTTTTTTTACAAAACTAGAAAATACCTGGAACCCTGAAAAATAATTGGAAAGGTGTGGTTCAGAAGTGTGGAAAGATAATGACAATAGCACTACTGTATCCTAGATTTTTGGAACAAGGTGACAAAGTTTACACCCAAGACATGGCGTATACACTAAAGGGAACACCCAAAATCTCTTGCTTGTAGATGTGGGAACAGAATACTCTTTCAAAGTACATTGTTGCCATTAGTGCATATAAGAATTTGACTAGCCATTTGCAATAAATTTTAAAACAACAATCTGAAAAAAAATCCCCTTTTAAAAAATATCAAAACAACAAGATACAAAAAGTCAATACAAAAAGAAATGTCAAAACCACAAAAGAAAATGAAATAAGAGTTGACAGAGCTCAGGAAAATATTGGAAGCAAAAAACGATCACAGGAATGAGGACAAATTGACAATTATGAACAATGAACAGCTCAGGAAACAAAGAAGATGGGAAAGATTAGAATGAACAGAAAAAAAAGCAACGAAATAATTAGAGAAAAAATAATAGAGAAGCAAGAGAAGCAAAGGAGGCTAAAAATATACATAATTAGATCCCTCACCCCCCAAATAAATCATAAATAAACAGAAAATTTTTGAAAGGTATAATTTAATAAAACAAATTCTTCAAGAAATAAACAAAGACATGAATCCACGGATTTAAGGGAAATACTCTGACATATGTAGTAAAGTTTCTGAACATCAAATATAAAGACATATTTGGGGGCCCCTGGGTGGCTCAGTTGGTTAAGTGACTGACTTTTGATTTGGGCCCAGGTCATGATCTCAGGGTTGTGAGATTGAGCTCCACATCAGGCTCTGCACTCAGTGCAGAGTCTGCCTGGGATTCTCCCTCTCCCTCTGCCCCACCTTGCTTTCTCTCTCTCTGTCAAATAAATAAGATCTTTAAAAAATAATAAAATAAAGACATATTTGGCAAACAAACAAAAACAATAAGATGATCAAATGGGAGAAATGTTCTCCATAGCCCCATTCATTAGAATATTAAGAGAGATGAGCAGAGTACTTAAAGAAAAAAGACAAGATTTCCCAAATTTTATACCCACCTAAACTCTCATTCAAATATGAAAGAGACAAACCATTTGATAATATTTAAAAAGAAAGATAGAAACTATTGTTCTCACTCACCCATTTTGAAAGAGCATAGAATGAACTCAGCCAATTAAGAAATGAATGGAAAAACTATATAGGGGCTCACAAAGAGCCCTGAATCTAGTTAATTGTACACACTAGACTAAAATGTAGGGATTAGAGAATATCATGTAAATGTAAATGTCCCAAATCAATATTTTGAAGACATAAGGGGATAAGGGATGGCCTTATAGGGGGTGATGTAAATATGCTAATTTAACTTTTTAAAAAATTTTTTTTATGTAGCCTCCATACCTAGCATGGAGCCCAAGGTGGGGCTTGAAATCAGAGCCCTGAGATCAAAACCTGAGCTGAGATCTAGTAGAACACTCAACTGGCTGAGCCACACTGGTGCCCCTATTTTTAATAATTGAGTTACAAAAGATATTATTTGAAGCTCAAAGCTAGATAATAGAAGTAAAGAAATATTTAGCAGCATAAAACAACTCTGTATAGTACAAAAAAATTAAATAAAATGGGTAATGGGAAAAAATAAATTACATGTATTAAATACTTGGAAGAAATGGAAATGGTTGCCATAAATCTATGACAGTCATAGATTTATGACAGCCCCTTCCCCTCACCAGACACACAGACACACACATAGACACACACATACACGTCTAAAATATCATCATCAGATCTTAATAGATACAGGTTTAGAGTGAAATGTTACCAAAATCTTTAGGGAACTGATGGTTCTGGTGCTATTCAAACAATTTCAGAACATTAAGAACTGTATTTTCTAAAAAAAATGTACTTTCTAAATTTTTCATAAAATGAGGGTAATAATGAGCTGAAAATCTACAAGAAAAAATAAATTAAAAAAATAATTTACAAAGAATAAGTAGCCTTTATTTCAAGAATATCAAGATACTTTCATTTTAAAAAAAAGATATATCCATTTTAAAAATCTGTTATAATATTTATTGTATTATTATTAAACAACAGAAAAAAGTAGATTTTCATATTGAAAGTTTTAAAAATTTAACATCTATTTTAATTAAAAAATTTTAAATGACATATAAATATTTAGAAACTTTTTAAACCTAATACATATCATTATGTATTGTACATAATGCGGAAACACTAGAAACAGTCTCATTAAAGTCAGAATCAAGAGAAGGATATCTGCAGTCATTCAATTTTATTTAATCTTATATATTATTTGCAAATAAATTAGTAATGCACAAAAAAAATCCCAAGAGTAACAGCTGAAAAACTTTTGCAAATAACAATAAAATAGCAATCATATAATATACTAAAGCAAATACTTTATTGACAATATCTACAAAGGTAATACAAGACTTAGGAATAAACTTACTTGGGGATAAATACTTAGGGAAAAACAAAATATGTACAGATAAACAACATGCGTGCCAGATCTATAGGAAGAAAATTCTACATGTGCCCAAGAAGCAAAAGTGAAGACTCCATGAAAGAAAGAAGCAGACCATGTTCTTGGAGAGAAAGAGTCAACTCCTAAAGCGGTCATTTTCCCTCATTAATCTGTGAATTTAGTGTGTACTCTGATTCCTGTTTCCTGCACCCCCAGCTTTCAGCCTCTAGTCTCCCCTATATTAGAGCACTGATATTTTCAGGTTAACTGTGGATCGGGCCTCAGCTCTGCTGAGACGCTAGCAAGGAGCCCAGGGGTGAGGGCAAGCTGTTGGAAAACCTCAGAAACAGCTTGGTGTTTAAGGTTCAGATGACCTCAGAGGGAAGGGAAGTAGTTCCATGTTGATTGGTGTGATTGTGCTAAGTTGACGTGACCTTCAAAAGACCAGGAGGGAGGACAATGGGATGCTGAATCCTTTCCTGCACTGCAGATTGGCAGGCAGGAGTCACCCCCCACATCCACATCCACACACACAGCCCCTGTGTTTAAATTTCCAAACAAATGGGGCGCCTGGGTGGCTCAGTCGGTTAAGCGGCTGCCTTCAGCTCAGGTCATGATCCTGGAGTCCCGGGATCGAGTTCCGCATTGGGCTCCCTGCTCAGTGGGGAGTCTGCTTCTCCCTCTGACCCTCCCCTCTCTCATGCTCTCTGTCTCATTCTCTCTCTCAAATAAGTAAATAAATCTTAAAAAAAAATAATAATTTAAAAAAAAAGAATAAAAAAAAATTTCCAAACAAATGACAAAAAATTAGACCACAAACCATTAATAAATAAGGACCTGGTTCTATTTTATGTGTCTTTGCACAGTTTCTCTCAGGTTCTAATCACAGGGCACATAAATGCTAAGCACCTAAGTACACCTAAGTGATAGTTCATAAAAGACTGAGGAAACATTAAAGCCATTTTTTTTTTCATGTGTGTTCCTCTATATCTGTGGTTCTTAGGGGGCTCACCAAAGCAGATCTTGTAAGCACAGACCCCATGCTCTGCCTCTTATTTTCCAATACCATGTTCCTGTCACCAAGCATGTGGGTTTTCAAGTCATCCAAGTCTCCAACCCCCTGACATCAGCTAGGTATCCTACCATTCAACTCAATTCTGAAACTAACTACCTGGAATGGGTACAACCCCAGGTGAAGGGCTTAGTCCCATAAGACTGCTCCTACTTCAGACACTAATCCCAATTCCTGAGCCTCTTTTATTCTTTATAAAATGGTGGGTTGCTACAACCCTGCTCCCATTTGCTAATGTGCTAGAATGGTTCACAGAACTCAGGAAAAATGGTTTACTTACCCTAACTAGTTCATTATAAAGGCTACAACTCAGGAACAGCCAAACTGAAGTGATGCATAGAACAAGGTATAGGGGAAGGAGGATGGAGTTTGGCTTCTCTGGTCTCACCACCCTCCTAGCACCTTGATGTGTTAACCAACCAGTAAACTATCTGAACCCTGTTATTAAGGGGTTTTATGGTGGTTCAATTACGCAGGCATGACTGATTAAATGAACTCAATCTCCAGTCCCTCTCCCTTTTGTAGAGGAGGTAGGGTAGGGAGACAGTTGAAAGTCCCAACCTTCTCATCACATGATTGGTTCTTCTGGCAACCAGCAGCCATCTTGAAGCTATGTAGGGGCCACCAGCCACCCACTATTTTGTTAGTATACAAAAGACATTCATTACAGTAGTGATTCCAAGTGTTTTAAAAGCTGTGTTCTAGTAATCAGGGACAAAGACCAAACATATATATAATATATATATATATATAATATTTCTCTATTTTTTAATTGTAGTGCACTCTTGGAGTGCTGATATTACTCAGTTATTTAATCCAGGTTACCGTTATTTGAAGTAATGTTCATTCTGGTGCATTTTAGTGCCCTTCCTTATCTCTTATTGCAGTCTTTGGTTTAAAATCTAGTTTGTCTGATGTAAGTATGGCTACTCCAGCTTTATTTTGATGTCCATTAACCTGATAAATGACTCTCCACCTCCTCACTTTCAATTTGGAGGTGTCTTTGGGTCTAAAATGAGTCTCTTGTAAGCAGTATATCGATCGGTCTTGTTTTTTACCCATTCTGATAACCTATGTCTTTTGATTGGAGTATTTAGTTCATTTACATTCAGAGTAATTATTGATAGATATGAATTTAATGCCATTATGTCACCTGTAAAGTCTCCATTTCTGTAGATTGTCTCTGTTCCTTTCTAGTCTTTGTTGCTTTTGGTTTCTCTTTCCCACTCAAAAGGTCCCCTTTAATATTTCTTGCAGAGCTGGTTGAGTGTTCACGAGCTCCTTTAGTTTTTGCTTGTCTTGGAAATTCTTTATTTCTCCTTCTATTCTGAATGACAACCTTACTGGAGATAGTATTCTTGGCTGCATATTTTCCCCATTCAGCATGTTGAATATATCATGTCACTGCGTTCTGGCCTGCTAACTTTCTATGGACAGGTATCTGCTATGTGTCTACCTTTGTAGGTTAAGGACCTTTTGTCCCTAACTGCTTTCAGAATTCTCTCTTTATTTTTGTATTTTGTAAGTTTCACTATGATATGTCTGTGGTGTTGATCTGTTTTTGTTGATTTTGAGGGGAGTTCTCTGTGCCTTTTGGACTTGAATGCCCCAGATTAGGGAAGTTCTCAGATATAATTTGTTCAAATAAACCTTCTGCCCCTTTTTCTCCATTTCTCTTTTGGGACTCCTATGGTATGGATATTATTGCACTTTATGGAATCGCTGAGTTCCCTAAGTCTATATTTGTGATCTAATAGTTTTCTTTCCCTCTTCAGCTTCATTATTTTCCATAATTTTATCTTTTATTTTTTTAGAAAGGGAGGGGGAGGGGCAGAGGAAAGCCTGAAACAGGCTCCACCCCCAGCAGGGAGTCCAGCATGGGGCTTGATTTCATGATCCTGAGATCACGACCTGAGCTGAAATTGAGTCAGACACTTAACTGACTGGGCCATCCAGGCACTCCCATAATTTTATCTTCTACATCACGTCTTTGTTCCTCTGTTTCTTCCATCCTCATTGTGATTACAAGTCAGTTTTTCATCTCAGTATAGCATTTTTTTATTTTGGCCTGACTAATTTTTAGGTCTTTTATCTCTGCAGCTGGAGTTTCTCTGGTGTTTTCTATGCTTCTTTCAAGCCCTGCTAGTATTCTTATGACTTGTTCTAAATTCCTGTTTGGATATATTACTTATATCTCTTTTGAGCAAATCCCTGGCTGTGACTTCTTCTTGATCTTTCTTTTGGGTAGAACTCCTCCTTCTTGTCATTTTGTCTTGGTTTCTGTCTTTTGCATATTATAAAATCTTGTTATGTTTCCTGCTCATATAGTAATACTCTATTAAGAAGGGGTCATACACTGTCCAGGGCCTGGCACTTCAGGAGGTGTTTCTGGTGTATGCTGTGTGGACTCTGCTGTTGTGCTTTGGCTGCTCTGTCCCACAGGTCAGTCCTCTGTAGAGTTTCTCCTTGCCTGGGGAGTGTTTGGACCTTTAACTAGGTGTGCTTTGATTTGTTTAAGATAAGCCTGATTAAAAAAAAAAAAAAAAAAGCCTGATCCAAGAAAAGAAAAAAGGAAAAGGAACAAAAAGCAAACAAACAAAAACTATATGCCTGATTCCAAAGAAAAAGAAAGGAAAAAAGAATAGGAAAAAAAAGGAAATCTGATTCAAAAAGTGAGAAAAGAAAACAAACAAATGAACAAAAAACTATACCTGATTCCAAAGATAAAAAAAAAAACAAAAAAAAAAACATGGTCTTATTTCTACCAGAACTGAAGCTGACCCTTTGGAGCACTCTGTGATCAGTAGACTTGGTACATGCAGGGGGCCTGTGTTGGTCCTCTGGGGGAGAGACCCATCATGCTGGCTCACAGTCAGGCCTGCCCTAGTAAAGATACCCCTGCAGGGTGCAAGGGGGCATGGTTTGGTGTAAGTGGCTCCAGCTTCCACTGGGGCTGTGTTGCTCGCTGAAGTCCAACCTAGCTGGTGGGCAGGGGTGGAAGATGGCATCAGCCTGCCCTCCTGTCCCCAGGGTAGGGGAACTCGTGCCCACTGAAGGCCCTCACGGGAAAGCAAACAATCTTCCTTCCCATGTCCCAGGCTTCTGTCAGATCCCTGCCTCCAACCTGTCCATGCCCAGGCTGTTTGCATGCCCAGCACCACAGTGCTCCTGTGCTTTATCTCGGCCCTGGGGCTGGGATTCTAAACTCCAAATCTTAAAGGACCCTGCAAGTCACAGACCTGCTCCCCTTCCTTGGAGGAGAGCCTTGTAGCACTGCACCTTGCACTGTTATGTCCCAGAAAAGCAGTTGTTGGACCATGCGGTGCCTGGAGTCTATGGTGAAGGACAGAAAAAAGCTACGACCAGGTTATCTGCCCTCTGCATGTGTCTCTGTGCCCCGCTGTTGAATGGCCACTCAGTGGTGCACTGTGGGGCTTTTGTCCTTGGAAAGGCAATATACACTCTTCCAAATGTACTCCAGGAAGGGGGACATTCTCCCCCAGGGGATCCCAACACCATGGCACCTTGTATGAACCCTATGTGCCACTCTCTCTTCCCATCTCTTCTCTCTCTGACCTCTCTCCGTGAAAAGGGCTCCCTTTCCTCTGCAGCACCATGGCTTTTCTCTCCCCTAATTCATGTCTCAAAACTTCACATCTGCCATGTTCTTTCCCTTTAATTGTGCAGATTATTTTCCTAATCCTTAGATCTATTTCCCAGTTGTTCAGAATGATTTGATGTTGATCCAGCTATGTTCAAGGGGTGAGGCAAGCCCAGGGCCCCCCTACCACTCCTCCATCTTAACTCCAACTCTTCCCCACCTATTTCAGGACATATTAGAAGGCAAACATCAGGATTAGGTACACTAATTAGAATTTTTGCATCATACTGGTGGGTTGAAACTTTTTTCCTAGCTTTATTGAGATGTTATTCATGCCTCCTGTCTGACCAAACTGTCAAAGTCTTTTTTAAAAAGATAAAATAATTTAGGATTCGCTTAGTTAATTATTACCTGCAGACCCTTGTGTTTTTTAATAATCTGATATAGTTTAGGGGGAACCTGGCTGGCTCACTCAGAAGAGCATGTGACTCTTGGTGTCAGGGTTATGAGCTCAAGCCCCATATTGGGTGTGGAGATTACTTTAAAAAAATTGATATAGTTTAACCTGTTGTCCTGAATGTTCTTGTCATATGAGAAAACAGATAACATTAAATGAATTAAAATAAAAATTGTTAATGCTTATAAATTGTGATTCATAAATTTATATTTAGAAGAACCTAGAGTGTTTTCTTCCAAGGATATTATTGTATTTAGAATTGAACTTTTATGAATGGTACTCAAAAGAGTATCAAATTAATGTCATGTTCACATTATGATTACTTTCTTATAAAAGAAAAAATATGGAAGAAACAGAAAAGAGAATTTTAAAGTCTGTCGTACAAAGAATTTCAACTAAGTGAAATCAGATTGTTGACCTAGCCTCCCCTTTTATGAGTGCTGTATATATGGAAAATGTTGTTAGGTCTTTTCTGCAGATTATTGACTATTCTTGGTCATATTGTTCTAGTACATTTTTGTGATAGAGATTATGTAATGCGTAACAACTGTCTTAAGTATTTGGACATCCTTTTGTGATTAAATGTCAGGAGAAATTGTTCACAATGAGATTAAATGGATTCGTTATCCTTGACAGAATCACAATGTTCAGACACACTGGGTTCCCCAGGGTGCCCATCCGTGGTGTTTCAGTCGTTGCTGGGAGGCAGTCAGACCTGGTCATTGCCCACAAATGTTCATGCTTGGCAGCTGGCAGATGCTCCCAGATGCCTCATAAGAAAGAGATTTTCTTAACAATCCACCTCTTTTCTTCCAACTATCTGTGCATATTGGAGCCCTTAGTACCAGCAGTATTCTCTCCATCTGAGGGACCCCTCATGTCTCTGTGCCTATGATGTTAGCAGAAACCAGAGCCTCTGGAATAATGCATTGAGACGAGAAGTATAAAGACAAATGATCAGGGAATGCTGGAATGCAGCGTTGTCTTAGGAAAAATCTAGTTTGGGGTGTGAATGTCCTTGCTGACTGTGTTTCCCTTACCATCCATTCTCAGGGATCTCAGTCTACTCTGGGTGTTGTACTGGAGGCACCAGAGTTATGGTGACTATTAAAAAAAAAAAAAAAACACAAAACCCAAAAACTATAGGTCACAGCCCAGATTAACTTTATCTTTCTTTATTTTGTTTGATTCCTTTAAAAATATTATTCAGCAATTACCAAGTACAAGTTCCCTGTTGGGAACAGTCTCAATTTCAATTGCATTGCTACACTGTCTGCATAAAACATAAAGATGTATTAGAATTTCCACTGACTTATCTCCCAAGTTGCCTCTCAGTCCCCAAAGTGGTATAGATGCCTTTTGTCAAACCAGGAGCTTCAATATTTGAATTAGAAACTAAGGTCATTGTTATCAGATGGGAGCAACGGAAAGTCACAAAGACCAGGAAGACTAGGGCTGCAGTCCCCCGGGGCTTTGATTTCTTAAAGACTGTTTAAATTTTGTGTGCTTACGTTCAGTGGTTAGTGATCTATAGAAAACTCTCTGTTTATTTGAGAATTCTAAATAATAAGAATATATATTATCTGTAGTTCTTCTCAGGAAAGGCAAGACAAGTCCACATGAAACAACAGTGTACATTAAATCTTAAGGCAAAGGCTGTGATTTTTTAAAGATACAGACTATAAGTAATGTTTTGTGTAGGGGGGTAAAAGATACCATGAGGTTGAAACAAACATTAAACAGTTAGGATTTTACCCAAATATCATAGCCCATTGTGCCTAAGAAGAGACAGAGGACCCTCGGAAGGATTGCGGACAGAGCCATTTCCTATAACTGATGAAGATTTTTGCTGAGCAGAGGTCATGAAAAAGAGAGGCAGCATTCAAAAGCAGGTGACTTCCAGCTAGAGGGACTTCTTTTGGAGTTTTGGACTTGAGCCTCCGACTTGGCTTCTAGGTTCTCTCCTTTTAGAAAGCAGTGATGGGTTTGCTACTGAGTATCTGTAGAAATTAAATGCTAACCCTTAGAGGTCTGCTGATTCCCTGGCTTGACATGCCCATTTATAGGGGAAGGAAGGGAAAGGAAGGGCTCATTTGACTTTACTATGATTGATAAGTGAAAAGGGCTCCAAAAGCCTCCCTCGTCATTTGGATGTGATACAGTTAAGAATGCTTGTCACAGTGGCATCTCAGCTTTGCCTAAGTGATAGCTTTTCCTGCAGGGAGAAAAGCTGCATCTTCCATTCCAATGCTGACTCTATGGGATCCTCAATTCACAGAGGTCCCACTAAGCTCCTGAGCCTGCTACACTGGTGTTAAGTAAGCTGAATCCCCATAATGAGCACTGTGGCTGTCCAGCACTGTCAGATGGAAAGCAGACACATTAGTTCCGCTCTGACTCCTGGACTGTTGCAGATGAAGGACATCCCCTTCCTGGGCTGGGAACTGTGGGTGTGGATTGTGGTCTCCTATCAGACTGTCTGGATCACTCCTGCAAGATGTTCACAGGAAGGGCTTATGCTGGAATCTGGCACCTGACCAAGTCTGCAACACTGTTTATCACCACATCACTGCTTACATCTGTCCCTGTACTGGACACAGGAACACATCCACCACCACACCACACACAGGGCACAAAGTGAAAGACTCAGAGTTTCTAATGCAGAAGCTACCACTGCATGCCAGACCCTTACAAATGATGCTCTTGCCTCTGCCCGGAGCATGTTCCTGGGTGCACTGCACCCCTTACAGGGCTCTCTGTGCTCTCTGTTACCTCTGGCTGTGAACTGCAGGACTCACCATACTGACCTGACTCCTGAAATGAATCTGTGATTATGTTGAACTTACCTGAACCCTGTGCTTCTGAAAACAGTGATGATCAAGCATCATTTACCCTTCTGTGTTGGGGCAAACAACCTACAGTAAGGACGACGCCTCCCCATAGGACCCAAGTAAGTCTGTCGATGTTCCCTTGTTTTCCTTTGACAAGAGCTGATGCAGCTTCTCCAAATGCCCATTTTTTGTCTCATAAATGATGAGCTGAACTGTTGGGCCCCCTGCCCAGTCAGGATGGACTAAATGCCCACAAACTTAATGTGTTCAAGTCTTAGGTTTCTCTCTTTCCCCCAGGGCCTGAACTTTGGCCTACACTTGAGCCCCAAGCACAGAACAACCAACCTCTCTTTGATGGCTGACCAACCTTCCATCAGGCTACCCACTCATCACAGCCGACACTCCCAGTTTCCCCTAAGCAAGGCTACCCTTCACTAGAAAAGAAAAACTCTCCTGTCTGTCCTTTGAGATGCTTGCTGATCCTACTGTTAGAATGTTTCCCCTTTTACAATAGTCTCCTTCCCTCCCTTACTGAATCAAGTCTTCTTTACCCAAATCTGAATTTGCTTTCATTTCACATCTGCATGAAGTACTGAGCTTTGTGATCAGATGTGTTTTGATAACAATGTGCTTTTGTGACAGAAGCTACTCAATAATGAGCTGATGTTTCGACAACTTACCTCACCTTTTCCCTGTACACACATCTTAGTAAGGCAGTTGGGATCATCCAATATGGCAGTTATCTCCAGAAAGGAACCCTCTCCTCCAGGTTGCTTACTGGGTCATGGTCAGTATGAAAGATGGGAGGGTGATACAGACTAATTGTGAAAATTTTCAAAATGCAGGATTCTCCCTGACTATTCCTGAGCATGATATGCAATTCTGTCTCCTGACAGTGACTCCAGGCTAGACAATTTGTCATGCGCTTAGGGTGGCAGCCTGTCAAAAAGGGGGCTTAGAGGATACAAACTTAATTCCGATAGAGTGAGGGGTTTTGGTTTTGTTTTGTTTTTAAATTTTTTAATAAATTGTTTTTTAGAGCAGTTTTAGGTTTGAAGCAAAATTTAGTGGAAAGTACAGTGTTCATATGCTCCTTTCCCCTACAAACCCAGGGCCCCTCCCCCATCAAAGACTTCATCAAAGTGGTACATTTGTTACAACTGATGAACCTACATTGACATGTAATCACTGAGTCCATAGGTTACATTAGGGGACACTCTTGGTGTTGTACATTCTATGAGTTTGGACAAGTATACAATGGCATGTACCCATCACTGTAGTATCATACAGAATAGGTTTCTTGCCCTAAAAATTGTCTGTGCTCTGCCTATTCATCCTCTCCCTTCAACCCCTGGCAACCACTGATCTTTCTACTGTCTTCATAGTTTTGCCTTTTCCAGAATGTCATATGCTTGGAATCATACAGTATATTATGCAGCCTTTTCAGAATAACTACTTTTTTTATTGTGGCAAGAAACAGGTAACATAAATCTACCCTCTCAACAATTTTTAAGTACACAGTATAGTACTGTTAACTGTACATACATTATTGTACAACGGATCTTTAGAACCATTTCATGTTGCATTATTGAAATTCTATGCATATTGAACAATCTCATTTCCCCTTCCCCAATCCTGGTAACCACCATTCTACTTTCTATTTCTATGAGTTGGGTTACTTTTGACACCCCATATAAGTGAAACCATGTAGTATTTGTTTTTTGTGTGTGTGATTTTGTTTTTATTTCACTTAGCATAATATCCTCAAGTTTCATCCATGTTGTAACATACGCAAGGATTTCCTTTTTTTAAAGTCTGTATGTATGTATGTACATATGTATGTATATACCACCTCCCTTTATCTTCTCATCCATCAGTGAACATTTAGATTGCTTCCACATCTTAGCTATTGTGGATAATGCTGCTATTAATGTGGGGGTGTAAAAATATCTCTTTGAGAGCCTATTTTCCTTTGGATATGTACCCAGATGTGAGATTGCTGAATCAAATGGTAGTTCTATTTTTATTTTTTTTGAAGACCTGCCATACTATTTCCCATAGCATCTGCACCATTTTACAGTCCCACTAATAGTGTTCCAAAAACTCCAATTTCTCCACATTCTTGTCAACTCTTGTTATTTTCTGGTTTTTCATAATGTCCATCCTAACTGGTAAAAGGTGATATCTTATTGTGGTTTTAATTTGCATTTCTCTAATTATTCATAATATTGTGCACTTTTTCAAATGCTTATTGACCATTTGTATATCATCTTTAAAGAACTATCTATTCAAGTCTCTTGTCCATTTTTTAATTGGGTGATTTGTGAGCTTTTTGTTATTGAGTTATAAAAGTTCTTTATATATTCTGGATATTAACCCCTTAGCTGGTTAGATGGTTTGCAAATATTTTGTCCCACCCCATTCCATAAATTTCCTTGTTTCCTTGATTCACAGACATTTTTAGGTTTGATATGGTCCCATTGTCTATTTTAGCTTTTGTAGACTGTACTTTTGATGTCATATCCAAGAAATTATTGCCCATTTCAATATCATGAGGCTTTTTCTCTATGTTCTTTTTTTAGTTTTACAGTTTTAAGTCTTGTGTTTAAATTTCTAATCCATTTTGAGTTAATTTTTGTTTATAGTATAAAGGTCCATCTTCATTCTTTTGCATGTGGATATCCAGTTTCCTTAACTCTACCACTGAAGAGATCATCATTTCCCCATTGTGTCATCTTGGCATCCTTGCCAAAGATCATTTGATACATACGTGAGGTTTTATTTCTGGCCTCTCTATTCTGTTCCATCGATCTCTATGTACCTCTTTCTGACAGTAGCATACAATTTTGATTACTGTAGCTCTATAATAGGTTGGGAAATCAAGAAATATGAGGCCTTTAGCTTTTCTCTTCTTTTTCAAGACTGTTTTGGCTATTCAGGGTCTTTTGGGATTCCATATGAATTTTAGGATTTCTTTTTCTATTTCTATAAAAATGTCATTAGGATTTTGATAGGAATTGCATTGAATCTGTAGATTTCTTTAGGTAGCATGGACATTTTAATAATATTAAGTCTTCCAATCCATGAACATGGGGTGCCTTTCCATTTATTTGCAACTTCTTTAATTTTTTCAGCAATGTTTTGTAGCTTTCTGTGTACAAGTCTTTGGCTTTTTTGGTAAACTTGTTCTTAAGTGTTTTATTATTTTTGATACTACCGTAAATGAAATTGTTTTAGTAATTTCCTTTTTAGATTGCTCATTATGTATAAAACTGCAACAGGTTTTTGTATGTTGATTTATACAAGGCACCCCACCTTTAGGGTTTTCTACATATAAGATCGTGTCATCTATCTATGAGCCTGGGTGGCTCAGTTGGTTAAGCATCTGCCTTCGGCTGGGGTCATGATCCTGGGGTCCTGGGATGGAGCCCCATGTCGGGTTTCCTGCTCAGCCAGGAGACTGCTTCTACCTCTACGTCTACCTCTGCTGCTTCCCCTACTTGTGCTCTCTGGCATGCACGTACACGCGCACATGCTCTCTCAAATAAATAAATAAATAAATAAATAAATAAATAAATAAATAAAATCTTAAAAAAAAAAGATCCTGTCATCTATGAACAGAAATAATTTTACTTCTTTTCTGATTTAGATGCATTTTATTTTATTTTAAATGTTTTTGCCTAATTGCTCTGAGTAGATCTTCAATACTGTGTTGAATAGAAATAGTAAGAGTGGGCATTTTTGTCTTGTTTGAATCTTACAGGATAAGCTTTCAGTTTTCATGTTGAGTCACACTCATGTGGCTTTTTATATACGATCTTTACGATGTGATGTAATCTCCTTATATCTCTAGTTTGTTCTATGATTTTACCATGAAAGATATTGGATTTTGTCAAACACTTTTTTTTTGCATCAATTGGGATGATCATGTGATTCATTCTGTTAATGTGGTGTATTACATTTATTGGTTTTCATATACTGTACTATCCTTGTATCCAAGAGATAAATTCCACTTGGTTATGGTGTCCTATCTTTTTGATATGCTGTTGAATTCAGTTTGCTGTATTTTGTTAAGAATTTTTGCATCAGTAGAATAAAAAAATTTAAAAAAAAAGAATTTTTGCATCAGTATCCATCAGGGGTATTAGTCTACGGTTTTCCTTGCAGTATCTTTGTCTGGCTTTGGTATCAGAATAATGCTGGCCTCATAAAATGAACTTGGAAGTGATCCCTCCTCTCTAATATTTTTAAGACTTTGAAAAAGATTGGCATTAATTCTTCAAATGTTTGGTAGAACTCTCCAGTGAAGTCATCTAGTCCTGGTCTTTTCTTTTCTTTTTATTATTATTATGATTATGATTACTACTACTAATTCAGTCTTTTTACTAGTTATAGGGCTGTTCAGATTTTCTATTCATCATGATTAATCCTTGGTTGATTGTATGTTTCTAGGAATTTGTGAATATCTTCTAGGTTTTTTAATATGTTGGCATGCAATTGTTCATAGTACTCTTATAATTCTTTCTTATTTCTATGGTATGAATTGTAATGTCACCTCTCATTTATTTTTGTTATTTGAGCTCTCTCTCTTTTTTTTCCTTAGTCTAGTAAGAATTTATAAATTTTGTTGATCTTTTCAAAAAACCAATTCTTAATTTTGTCAACCTTTTCTATTGTTTTCTGATTCTCTATTTCATTTATTTTTTGCTCTAATTTTTATTATTTCTTTTCTTCTACTAACTTTGGGTTTGTTTTGTCTTTCTTTTTCTAGTTCTTTGAGGTATAAAGTGAAGCTGCTTATTTGAGGTCTTTCTTCTTTTTTAAAAATAGATATTTACTGCTATGAGCTTTCCTCTTAGTACTGCTTTTGCTGTATCCCAAAAGTTTTGGTAAGTTGTGTTTCCATTTTCATTTGTCTCAGGATATTTTCCTTTTGATTTTTTGTCAGACTCATTGGTTGTTCAAGAATCTTTAATTTCCAAATATTTGTGAATTTTCCAATTTTCATACTCTATTAATTTCTCATTTCATTCCATGGTTAGAGATACTTGGTATGATTTCAATATTCTTAAATTTGTTAAGACATATTTTGTGCCCTAATATGTGATCTATCATGGAGAATGTTCAGTGTGGGTTTTGGAATAAAATATATCCTGCTGCTGTTAGATGGATTGTTCTGTATACATCTGTTACGTTTAACTGATCTATTGTGTTTTTCAAGTATTCTATTTCCTCATTGATCTGGCTGGTTATTCTATCCATTACTGAAGATGGGGTATTGAAATCTACTATCTTGTTACTGTTTTTTTTTTCTCTCTTGAATTCTATTTGTTTGATGTATTTTGGTCCTCTGATGTTAGGTGTACACATGTTTATAATTGTTTTATCCTCCTAATGAATGACCCTTTTATCATTATATAATGTCCTTCTTTATCTCTTACGATAATTTTCACTTAAAATCTATTTTTTTCTGATATAAAAATGCCCACCCACTTTATTTTGCTTACCATTTGCGTGGATTGTCTTTTTTTATCTTTCATTTCAACCTATATGTGCTTTTACATCTAAGGTGAGTCTTTTGTAGACAAAATATAATTGCATCTTGTTTTTTTAATCTACTCAGATACCCCTTATTTTTCCATTAAGGGTTTAATTCATTTACATTCAAAATAATTTCTGATAGCAAAGGACTTGCTATTGTCAGGTTAATTGTTTTTTGTCTCTCTTATAGCTCTCTTGTCCCTCTTTTCCTCTCTTGTTGCCTTCTTTTGTGTTTCATTAGTTTATTTTGTATTGGCATGCTTTGCTTTCTTTCTCATTTTCTTTGTATATTCTATAGCCATTTCCTTTTGGTCACCATGAGGCTTACATAAACCGTCTTATTGTTATAACAGTCTATTTTAAGCTGATAACCACTTAACTTCCATCATATGCAAAAATCTCATTCTTTTACATCTCCTTATACCCACTTTGTGTTATTTATGTCACAAATTACATCTTTATATATCGTGTATCCATTAATGTAGTGTTACAGTTGTTACTTTTATGCTTTCATCTTTTAAGTTCTATTCCAGAATTAAAAGTGTTTTGCACACCACTATTAGAGTGCTACAGCATTCTGTGTTTGCCTATATATTTATTTATTAAAGATTTTATTTATTTATTTGCCACAGAGAGAGAGGGAGAGTACAAGCAGGGCGGAGTGGCAGGCAGAGGGAGAAGTAGGCTCCCGGCTGAGCAAGGAGCCCGATGTGGGACTCGATTCCAGAACCCTGAGATCATGACCTGAGCTGAAGGCAGACTCTTAACTATCTGAACCACCCAGGCACCCTGCCTATATATTTACCTTTACCAACAAGATTTAAATTTTCATATGCTTTCATGTTGCTGTCTAACATACTTTCATTTCAACTTCCAAGACTCCCTTTTGCATTTTTCATAAGGTAGGTCTAAATGTTCATGAAATCCCTCCGCTTTTGCTTATCTGGGAAAGTCTTTATTTCTCCTTCTTTTTTGAAGAACAGTTTTGTAGATACAGTATTCTTAGTTGGCAGTTTTTTTTTTCTTTCAGTATTTTGAATATATTATCCATCTAATCTGTATGGTTTCTTCTGAGAAATCCACCAATAATCTTAAGGGAGCTCCCCTGTATGTGATGAGTTGCTTTTCTCTACTGTTTTGAAGATTCTCTCTTTATCTTTGGCTTTTGACAGTTTAATTATAATGTGTCTTAGTGTGGACCTCTTGGGCTTTCTTCACTGGATTTGCTCTAGCTTCTTGAATTTGGCTGTCCATTATCTTCCTCAGATTTGTAAAAGTTTGGGCCATTATTTCTTCAATAAGCACTTTGTCCCTTTCTCTTTCTGTCCCCTTTCTGGAATGCCCATAATGCATATATTGGTCCATTTGTTGGTTGTCCCATAAGTCCCTTAGGTTTTTCACATTTCTTCATTTTTTTTCCCTTTTTCTCCTCTGACTCATTTTCCTGATTTTGTTTAATTGTTTCTATGTCCTCTTATAAATTGTTGAACATCCTCAAGATAATTATTATCCAGCCTCTGGTAACCACCATTTCACTCTTTGGTTTTATGAGTCAGCTTTTTTTAGATTCCACATATAAGTAATATAAGTAATTTCATATAGTATTTGTCTTTGTCTGTCTGACTTATCTCACTTAGCAAAATGCCCTCAAGGTCCATCCATGTTGTCACAAGTCAGGATATCCTCTTTCTTATAGCTGAATAATATCCCACAACTTCTTTATTCATTCATCTATTGATGGACATGGGTTTTTTCCATATCTTGGTTATTTTGAATAATGCTGCAATGAATATAGGGGAGCATATATCTCTTTGAATTCCTGTTTTCATTTGTGTTGGATATATACCCAGAAGTGGAAATGCTGGATCACATAGTAGTTCTATTTTTTTAATTTTTTGAGGAACCTCAATACTGTTTTGCATAGTGTCTGAACCAATTTACATTTCCACCAATAGTGTACAAGGGTCTTTTTTCTCCACATTTTACCTTCTTAATGATAGCCATACTAACAAGTGTGAGGTGATATCTCATTGTGATTTTGATTTGCATTTCCCTGATGATTAGTGATGCTGAGCATTTTTTCATGTACCTGTTGGCTATTTGGATGTCTTCTTTGGAAACATGTGTATTTGGTTCCTCTGCCCATTTTTTAAATCAGATTGTTTGTTTCTATTGTTGAATTTTTATGAGTTCCTTATATATTTTGGATATTAACTCCTTATCAGATATATGGTTTGCAAATATTTTCTTCCATTCTGAGGTTGCCTTTTTATTTTTTCTACCTCCCCTCCCCCCACAGAAGCGTTTTAGTTTGATGTAGTCCTATTTGCTTATTTTTGCTTTTGTTGCTTGTGCTTTTGGTATCATATTAAAAAAAATCATTACTAAGACCAATGCCAAAGAGCCATTTCCCTGTTTTCTTCTAGGAGTTTTATAGTATCAGGTCTTATGCTTAAGTTTAATCTATGTCAAGTTTATTTCTGTGAGTGGTCTAAGATATGGGTCTAATTTTGTTTTTCTGCATGTGGTTATCCAGTTCTCCCAATACCATTTGTTGAAGAGATTGAAGAGACCAGGATTGGATAGTTTTCATACTGTAGTAAACTCTGGGCTATTGGGATGGTCTCTAGTTGTTTGGTATCTGGCCCTGTGGTGATTTAGGGCATTCACCCTAAATCATCTTGATAAAAGAGATGGTTGGGGGTGTGAACTCTGGATTTGTTGGTTTCTATTTTACAGGGTAGTCATTTGCTATCTCCAGGGATTGGCTAATCCTGGGAGAGGCAGTCCCTACAGGGCCAACAAGGCCCCAAATGCCAGAGGAGCATAAAGAATACAGAAAATAAGAAAATATAGTCAATATATGTAGTTACTGGAAAATGCCACATAGATGTTGTGGCAGTGTAGAGAGAGCAACAACCAGCACCTGAGGAGGGAATACTGAACTGCTCCTGTAACTTTTTCCATTAGAAAGTGCCCTGGTGGTACTCTCCCAAACTGTTATGAGCACTTTGAATTTAACTGAACATTAGTCTGCCATCCTCCCTGCAGATAGGTCTGGTCACAAGACAGCACGGAATGGCCTCAGTTCTTATATGAGTCGTGAAAAATACCTATGCATAGATGCAGTAGATAAATAGGTGAATTGAACTCAGGCAGTCCCTCTAAAAACAAGGACTTGCTCAAGTATTCAGACTGAATTATAAGGGTGGAAGGCCCACTGAAGGCCACTGACAACTTGTGGCTTCTATCTGTTGTATTTTCACTGGGGGTGGGGGAGATAGTGACAACTGTAAATACAAACACTTTATTTCCACAGGTTCCACATCTCCCTCTTGTCTGAAAGGCAGGCATTAATGTCTTTCCTGGAGAAACACTGTGATTTGAGCTAGGAGTGGTTACAGTTATAAGAAATTTTCAAGTGTTTAAGGAAACACTTCCAGTAAATTAAAAAGCCTTCAGTCACATACTGTATGAGCATTTTACTTATAAGTGGAGTCATTCAGTTAGAAAAAGTGGTAAGAATTTGTCCTTGACTCTAGCTGAAGCAATCAGTGACACCACCTGGCCCTGAAAATCAAATCAGCTTCAATCCACTGGCCAGATTGTTATGATAGAATTGACTGAAATTTCCTCCTCCGTGGGCCAAGTAAAATCTGCACAGAGTATGAACACATTTTGCTGAACCTGGATTAGTGCCTCAGGTCAGATGGAAATTTCCATGCAGGAACTTAAGTAGAAAGCCACCCTGCTTTCTAGTAAAGAACATGCTAGAATTTATTTGGTTGGGTAGATCCAGAACCCTGATGTGGAGGTAGGGAGTGGTAAAAGAAAGAAATTGGCCCAGATAAACACTACAGCTTGTTTCCATCCTGCTGCTCTCAGTTCTGCTAATAGCCTTGGTTAAAAACTGCATGAAACATTCCAGGCAAATATAGGTCCAACCTTTGTCAGATTATTCAGAATAGGTGGTGGGGTGGTATATAGACTGAAAAATTAGCCAGAAGTCATTCCCTGTGGAATCAAGCAGTAGAACTGTCAGGAAACAATTTTTCATGAATATGTTCATACTTCTGCACAGCCAAGGCCTTCTGAACAACAGAAGTTGACATGTTATAAAAATAATGTCTCCTCTTCCTCGGAGCCACTATCTGCTCCCTATTAAGGTCTAATAGGGTTAGAACCTAGGCTGTAAAAACCTAGGGACAGTCCCTTCCTCTCTCCAAATAAGATTTATTTATCTTCCTATGTAAAATATGAAGTATCAATCTATTTATCTATCTAATCTGTCTCCAGAAGAAGGGGCAGCTGTGCCTGTTGTCCCTTATACGTGACTGTATAAAAGCTTTGGGTATCACAATTCCAGAGCTCCCCTCCTGTGGCACAGATTCCTTTGCATACGTGGTGATACACAAGTGTTATCCCATTACATAGCCCAGTGGGGACCTGGGGTGTGAGGAACAGATGCAAGAGATTCTGTGAGTAACTAAAAATCTTTCTCAGTTGGAGGCCTTATGATGCAGTCAAATGGGTAACATTTCAGACCTTCAGTTTCAAAATTAACAAAAACAAAACATTATAGAAAAAAATAAGAAAATAGAAAACAAAAAGCAACAGAGAAGGAAATTAAACCCCAATTCTTTTTTTTTTTTTAAAGATTTTATTTATTTATTTGAGAGAGAGAATGAGATAGAGAGCATGAGAGGGGGGAGGGTCAGAGAGAGAGGCAGACTCCCTGCCGAGCAGGGAGCCCAATGCGGGACTCGATCCTGGGACTCCAGGATCATGACCTGAGCCGAAGGCAGTCGCTTAACCAACTGAGCCACCCAGGCACCCTTAAACCCCAATTCTTTAGTGAAAAAATATGAACAAATGGACACCAACCCAGATTGGTTTATAGGCAAATTTTACCGAACTTTTAACATATAATTATTCCCTACTTTATAGAAAGTATGACAGAGAAAAAAAGGAAAAGCCGTTCAACTCACTTAATAAGGTTAAATGAGTATAGCTTTAATACAGTGAACTATTGAAAAAGGAAAAAATAGTAAATTAGACTAGCTATGAACACATACATAAAAAAATTGTCAAATCTAACTTATCATTTATTACACAGTAGAATTTACCCCAGGAATGTGAGGATGGTTTAACATGGAATTTATCAGATTAATGGATTAAAGAGGAAAAAATAATCACTTCAGTGAAAGCAGTACAAGCATTCGAGAAAGCCACTTTCATTAGCAATGAATTAACAAAACAGAAATTAGAGGAAATGTCCTTAACCTTATAATGTATGTCTACGAAACAATAGGTAGTAAAAAAAAACATAAATGACAATGAATCTTTACAGTCATTTTCATAACATTAGGAATAAGACTCAGAATCACTGTTTCTGTATTGAGTTCCTTGTTGATATAAAAGATACGGAAAAGCAGTAAAAAAAAAATTAGAAAACTAAAAAGAGGTAAGTGGATTTAACTTTCTCTAAGAAGTATAGGTTATTATAAAAGGATTTAACCAGATTGTTGAATATAAAAATAAAACATTTTTGCATATCAGTAATAATAGGAGATATGGCAGAAAAGTATATCAACACGAAAGCAACTTAAACTACAAAATGCACAGGAACAAGTCTAACAAAGATGTACAACAAAGTTAGAAAACAATACTGACATACTTAAAAGACCTAAATAATTGTTGAAATAAATCATAAAACTACCTATCATAAAGAAGTCAGTTTCCCGCAAATTAATCTGTAAATTTCATACAATGCCAATCCAAATTGCAGCAGAATTTCTTGTAGAATGTGACAATTGGTGACAAAAACAATACAGAAAATCAAAGGATAAAGAAAAGGGAAGAGAGTATTGAAAAATGACAATAAGAACAACAAAGGTTGCCTAACCAGATAGCAAGATCATAACAATGTTGTAGAGTTGTAAAGGCTCTTAGGATAGTGCAGGATCAGTGCAGTCCAGGGTCACAAACCACAGAAAGAGAAAGATATCCGGGCATATTCAGAACCTTGATACATGATGGAGGAGGAATTACAAGTCAATGCAACACACTTAAAGAAAATAATCCTAGATGGACTAAAGTTCTAAATGTGGGGGTGCCTGGGTGGCTCAATCGATTAAGCGTCTGCCTTTGGCTCAGGTCATGATCCCAGGGTCCTGGGATTGAGCCCCTTGTGGGGTGCCCTGCTCAGTGAAGAGTCTGCTTCTCTCTCTCCCTCTGCCCCTCCCCGCTGCTTGTGCGTGCTCTCTCTCTCTCTCTCTCAAATAAATAAATAAAATCTTAAAAAAATAAAGTTCTAAATGTGAAAAGCAAAATCTTAAAACTTTTAGAAGAAACTATAGGAGAATATCTTTATGAAGTTAAGGTAGGGAAAGTTTTCTTAAGCAAGACATGAAAAGACCAAAAGGAAAAGATTCATAAATTTGATTGTTAAAATTTTTAATTTCTCTACAAAAGACCTTTATAATAAAAATGAAAAGACAAGCTTCCTTTGAGAATATATTTTCACAAACATAATGGTCATACATATATCTGAAGAAATTCTGCAAATTGATATAAAAATAATGTAAGCAAATAAACAGAAGAACCATCTCAAATAGTCAATAAACCTGTGGGAGAAGTGTTCAACCTAACTAGTAACTAGGGAAATGCAAATTTAAACCTCAATAAAATAGCAATTGACATGCATCATATTGACAAAAAATTTAAAAGCCCAATAATATCAAATATTGAGGAGTATGCAAAGGAGTGGGAACGCTCAACACTTAGGAGAAATACTGGGCATGTTCCGGGGGTACATGTATGTCCTGAGACCCAGCCATTCCATGTGTGGGCATGTATTCAGGAGAAGCTCCGGCATGTGTACAAAAGTGTGCATTGCAGTATTATTTGTAATACTTCAAAACAACCTAAATGTCCATGATCGAAGAATAAATAAATAATATGTAGCATATTCATTCGCTGAAATATTAATCAGAAACTAAAATGAACAAGCACATGGACACCTGGGTGGCTCAGTCGGTTAAGCATCTGCCTTCGGCTCAGGTCGTGATCCCAGGGTGCTGGGGTCAAATCCCACGTTCGGCTCCCTACTCAGTGGGGAACCTGCTTCTCTCTCTTTCGCTCCCTATGCTTGCGTTCTCTCTCTCTCTCTCTGTCAAATAAATAAATAAAATCTTTAAAAAAATAAATAAAAAATAAAATGAACAACACAAACTACATACATAAGCACAGATAACTCTCCAAAAAACGTTGACTAAAAAATGCAGATTGCAGGAGGCTCGGTACAAATGATACAATTTCTAGTGTTTACCTCTGGGAAAGAAACGCAGGGCACACATTCTAGCACATTAATCATTTATGTAAAATAAGCTTAAATTTTACTGCTGTTTTTAAAGTAGACTATTCACATCTTGCATATACTTACTCAATTAAGGAACCCTTCTAAAGTTTTATTGGACTAATTGCCTCAGTTTCTTTGGTACTAAAAAGCTATGTTGCTACGCTGAGCACTATTTGGGAAAAACAGAACGTTGGTGATTAGATTAAAACTCCTAATGCAAAATTCTTGACTTGCATTTTCCATTTAAATTTAATCTAAAAGGGCACTACACAGCACAGGAAGGAAGAAGTGATGTTTCAGAAAATCCTAATTTCTTAATTGGCATAAAAATTGAGCTATCAGGTAGGTGGTTAAATAGTCCTCAGTTTCTAATTTGATGTTTTGAGGAATAAGTACTTTTAAATTGACAGTCATACTGTCCTAGAAAGTAGCATATGTGTATAATATTTGCTTGGAAATATTTTAAGATACTTTAAGAAAATAATATCTAATTTGGGAGGGTAATTCTATGTTACAAGAGAAAACTGTTAATGATAAAAATAATTTTTTGAAATATTAGTTATTTAGAGGAAATATCTTTCCTCTACAGGAGGGTGCTGTATATATCCAGGGTTACATAGCAGGTAAGGAGAAATAGGTAGAAATACTCTAGGGTAAAGGGGCCTTTTCATATGGTGGTGTATCTGGGGAGTGTTGAGATCACTACATTTTTTTTTTTACTATATTTTTGCCTAAATTCTCAGATCCTAATTCAATTTGATCAGTTTGAAAATGTTTGAGGGACTTATTTCACAGCCTTGGCACAGGCTGTGGCAGTCAGTGCTCAGCTGCAGGTTTTACTCTTACTATATGGCACCTGAACTGAAGTGAAAGATTGCTGTATAAATAAGAGTGACTGTTATTAAAACGCAGTGGCTAGATATATACACTCTTACCCACAATCCAAGGTACTTCCCTTTCCCTGAATAGCTGGGGATCTGAATTTATTATCTGAAAGTTGCTAAATGAACAAGCACATAGAGCAAAAATAATAGTGTTATCTTGAAGATTTGTCCATTCAGGGCATGAAAAAGTATGGTGAATTATGCTTATTTCATCACAAAATAAAACTGTGGCCAGAATGCTCATGCCTCCCAGACCTGGATTCTTTGTGCGGATGGTATTTATTAAGTGGGTAATTTACAAGTATATTTGTCTTACTCCTCATAATGACTATGTGAAGTGGCTATGTTCAAATGCCCATGTTACAGATGAGCAAACTGAGGTTCTGGCCCAAGGCCACATTCTTAGCTGGTGGTACCAGGAACCAAACCCTGTTGTTTTCATAACATCGGTAGTTCTCACACATTTTTGTCTCAAGATCCCTTTACACTATTAAAAACGATCAAGGATCCCAAAGAATTTTTGTTTATATAGATTATATCTACTGATATTTATCACATTAGAAAAAGAAACAGACTCTTAAAAATATTTGTTAATTTGTTTTAAAATAACAATAATAGGGGTGCCTGGGTCTGCTTTTCCCCTGCCTTTCCCTGCTCCCCTCGCTAGGACTCTCCTTCCCTCTTAATCTCTCTCTCTCAAATAAATAAAAATCCTTAAAAAATAACAATAACAATAACAATAATAAATCCATTAGGGGCGCCTGAGTGGCTCAGTTGGTTAAGCCTCTGCCTTCAGCTCAGGTCATGATCCCAGGGTCCTGGGACGCAGCCTGAGCTGCGTCAGGCTCCCTGCTCAGTGGGGAGTCTGCTTCTCCCTCTCCCTGTTGCTCCCCTGCTTGTGCTTGCTCTCTCTCTCTCAAATAAATAAATAAAATCTTTAAAAAAATCCATTATGTGATAATATAAATGATATATTTTTAAGAAAAATACATGTTTTCCAAAACAAACAAAAATTAGTGACAAGTATGGCACTGTTTTACATTTGTGCAAATCTCTCTAATGCCTGGTATAATAGAAGACAGCTGGGATCTCCTATTTGCTTCTGCATTCTCTGTGTTGTTGCAATATGTTGCTTTGGTTGAAGTATATGAAACAAATACTTGTATAGAACACTGAGACATTAAGAGTTTATTAGTTTTTAAACTTCCTTTCCTCTGGGGTGGATCCACCTGCCAACGTCCCAGCATTTCTGTGGAAAAAAAAAAAAAAGCATGGAAAGAGGGGGAAATGTGCCTCGATGAAGAATGAATCTCCTGACAAATTTAGATTTTTCAGTTTTTCCCTGAGATTGTCCCCACCTCAAATTCTGTCAATATCATCATCTATTTCTTATTTTTTTTATATCCCAGGTCTTAAGCCCCCCTTATACTACAGCTAACTCTACCATAATGCATATCAATCTCCAATGAAATTATTGTTTGTTTATTATTGCCCCAACCGAGTCCCATTAGACTATAAAGTGGACAAGAGTAGGAACTGTATCACTCCATTCCTAGCCCAGTGCCAAGCACTGAAAATATATCACCAAGTATTTGTCTGAACAAAGTATTGTAGGGGTAATTATGTACCATTTCCAGGTTAAGATGGCGGAGTAGCAGGGGGACGCTGGGCTTGCTTCACCTTCAAACACAACTAGATTAGCATCCAACTATTGTGAACAACTAGGAAGCTGATCTGAGGATTAAGGAAATAATCTGTACAGTTGGAGGGAGAGAGCCTGGCAGATGTGAGGTTTGGAGCCATGAGATGAGGGAGAGGAAAGCTGCTGGGCCACAAAGGTGAGGGAACCCTTTTCATAGAGCAAAATCAGGGAGAGGGAGAAAGTGGGAGAGAGCCCAGTGGATAGGGACCACACAATAAGCCACAGTGAAGAGGTCCCCTGGGTCGCACAGGAATAGATCTCTCTCCTTGCAAGGGTGCATTTGGAAGAGGGTATTTTGTCTCTCCATGGACACAAGGCCAGCTGGGAGCCATTGAGTGAATCTCAGCAACAGGGTCAGAGGTACATGCAGGGGGCAGAAAACCTCTTAACTTTTGCTGTGAGCCACAATAGGCTTACACCTCTGTGTGCGCTGATCATCTGCTTTTCTGTGGCTGAACTGAGCAGAAAGCAGAGACTGGAGCAGATTGCAGATAATCTGACCGCTGCTTTTTGCTGTCTGCAACAATAGAGTAAGCCTCTGCATCGGCCTTTCTGGGACGGAAGGGAGTAGGGGATGGAGTTGCATGCAGATGACCAATAACCTGGCTCCAGCTTTTCACTGAGCATCACAATAAACTCTAGCCTCTGAGGGCGCACTGTGTGATGTCTTTTCAGGAATGGTGCTGGGCACGCCCTGAGCTTCCCCTCCCTGGTCAGGAGTGGGCCTGCACCTTACCGGGCCCTTTAAAACTTGGAGTTTTGAATCCTAGCCACTGGCCTGAGATAAAATATAGGGGATCTGTGGCTCCACGCATGCCAACAGCCTGGGCACAGACAGGTTAGGGCAGGGAACTGACCAAAGCCCAGGACATAAGAGATTGTTTGCTTTCCTGAGAGGGCCTCCTGAACAGCAGTGGTCAGGAGTTCTGCTCCCCAGGGACAAGATGGGGGTGATGCCATTTTATACCCCCTCCATGACCCTACACCCCTCCCTCCCACCAGCACAGTAGGATTTCAGAGAGAACTACAGCACCTCCAGTGGAGTCTGGAGTCCCCTACACTATACCCTGCAACCCAGTGCCTGGCAAGGGCATCCTTAAAAGGACAAGTCAACTTGTGAGCCAGCCTAGCAGACCTCTCCCACAGAAGACCAACACAAGGCCTTGCATCTACCAAGTCCACTGATTAAAGAAAGCTCCAAACATCAGCTTCAGGTGGAAATAAGACCAGGTTTGCTTTTTTCTTTCCTCCTCTTTTCTTAATTTTTAAATTTTATTAATTTTTTATTTTTTTATTTCTTATTTTTTTATCCTTTATCTTTTATTTTATATATATTTTTTTCTTTTTTCTTTTCTTGTTTTTGTATCAGAAAATTTTGTATCAGAATAATTTTTTGTTCATTCTTGGTTTGTTTGTTTCTTTCTCTTATTTTTCAGATCAGGCTTCTTATTTTTTTTTCTCTTTTACTGCTCTCTTTTCTTTCTTTCTTCTTTTTTTCTTTCTTTCTTTCTTTCTCTTTCTTCCTTCTTTCTTTTCTTTCTTTCTTTCTTCTTTCTTTCTTTCCTTTGGAATCAGACTAATAGTTTTTGTCTGTCTGTTTGTTTACATTTTTGTTCCTTTCCTTTTTCTCTTGTCTTGGATCAAGTTTTTGGTTTTTGTTTGTTGTTTTCTGTTTTTATTTTTATTTATTTTTTTTTTCTCTTTTCTTCTTTGCTTTTCTTTTTTCTTTTCCAGGCTTATCTTGACAAACAAATCAAAGCACACCTAGCAAAGGTCCAAACACTCCCCACTACAAGCAAGAAGTAACTCTGTAGAGGGCAGACCTGTGGGAAAGAGTAGCTAAAATACAACAGCAGAGTGTGAACAGCATACACCAGTATCACTTCCTGAAGTTGTTGTTGTTGTTGTATTTTTTTCTTTCTGTTTCTTCCTGTCTCTTCTGGACAAACATGATGAGGTGGAGAAATTCACTCCAAAAGAAAGAGCAGTAGGTAGTACTCACTGCCAGGGACTTAATCAATGTGCATATAAGTAAAATGTCTGAACTAGAATTAAAACAATGATTATAAAGATACTAGCTGGGCTTGGAAAAAGCATAGAAGACACGAGAGAATCCCTTTCTATAGAAATAAAAGAACTAAAATCTAGTCAGACCAAAATTAAAAATGCTATTACTGAGATGCAGTCCCAAGCAGAAGCTATAAAAACAAAGATGAATGAGGTAGAAGAGCAAGTCAGTTATATAGAAGATAAAATGATGGAAAATAATGAAGCTGAAAAGAAGAGAGAAAGAAAACTATTAGATCACAATGGGAGATTTAGAGAACTCAGCAATTCCATAAAGTGAAATAACATAGGGATAATAGGGATCCCAGAAGATGAGGAGCAGGAAAGAGGGGCAGAAGGTTTGTTTGAACAAATTATAGCTGAGAACTTCCCTAATCTGGGGAAGGAAACAGGCATTCAAGTCCAGGACACACAGAGAACCTCCCCTCAAAATCAATAAAAATAGGTCGACACCTCGTCATGTAATGTAAAGATTGCAAGTTTCTTTTTTTAAAAGATTTTCTTTACTTATTTGAGAGAAAGAGTGGGAGAGAGAGAGCACATGCAGGGGGTAATGGCAGAGAAGAGGGAGAAGCAGGCTCCCCACTGAGCAGGGAGCCTGATGCAGGGCTCAATCCCAAGACCCTGGGATTAGGACCTGAGCCAAAGGTAGATGCTTAACCAACTGAGCCACCCAGGCACCCCCTTCTAAATTTGCAAAATTCAAAGATAAAGGGAAAATCCTGAAAGTCTCTGCAGACCAGAGGTCCTTAACCTACAAGGGTAGACACATAAGATTGGCAACAAACATGTCCACAAAGACCTGGCAGGCCAGAAAGGATCAACATGATATATTCAATGTGTTAAATGGGAAAAATATACAGCCAAGAATACTTTATCCAGCAAGGCTGTCATTCAGAACAGAAGGAGAAATACTTTCCAGGACAAACAAAAACTAAAAGGAATTTGTGAACATTAAACCAGCCTTGCAAGAAATATTAAAGTGCATCCTTTGAGTGGAGAGAGAACCCAAAAGTAACAAAGACCACAAAGTACAGAGACAATCTATAAGAACAGCGACTTTACAGGTAATACAATGACACCAAATTTGTATCTTTCAAGAATTACTTTGAATGTAAATGGACTAAATGCTCCAATCAAAAGACATAAGGTATCAGAATGAATAATAATAAAAAAGACCCATTGATATACTGCTTACAAGAGATTCATTTTAGAACCAAAGACACTTCTACATTGAAAGTGAGGGGGTGGAGAACCATTTATCATGCTAATGGACATGAAAAGAAAGCTGGAGCAGCAATCTTTATATCAGACAAACTAGATTTTAAACAAAGACTGTAATAAGAGATGAAGAAGCACACTATATCATAATAAAATGGTCTATCCAACAAGAAGATCTAAACAGTTCTAAATACTTATGCCCCTAACTTGGGAGCAGCCAAATGTATAAACCAATTAATAACAAAATTAAAGAAACTCATTGATAATAATACAATAAATAGTAAGGGACTTTAACACCCCATTCATAGCAATGGAAAGATCATCTAAGCACAAGATCAGCAAGGAAAGAAGGGCATTGAATAACACACTGGACCAGATGGACTTAACAGATTTATTCAGAGCATTTCATCATAAAGCAGCAGAATACACATTCTTCTTGAGCACACATGGAACATTCTCCAGAATAGATCACATACTGCATCACAAATCAGGTTTCAGCTGAGACAAAAAGATCAAGATCATACCATGCATATTTTCAGACCACAGTGCTTTAAAATTTGAAGTTACCCACAAGAAAAAATTTGGAAGGACCACAATACATGGAGGCTAAAGAGCATCCTACTAAAAAATGAATGGGTCAACCAGGAAATTAAAGAAGAATTTAAAAAATACATGGAAGCAAATGAAAATGAAAACACAACAGTTCAGAACCTTTGGGATGCAGCAAAAGCAGTTCTAAGAGGGAAGTATATAGCAATAAAGCCTTCTTCAAGAAAAAAGAAGAGGCTCAAATTACACAACTTAACCTTATACCTAAGGGAGATAGAAAAAGAACAGCAAAATAAAACCTAAATCCAGCAGGAGAAGAGAAATAATAAATATTAGAGCAGAAATCAATGATATAGAAATAATAATTTAAAAAAAAAACAGTAGAACAAATCAATGAAGCTAGGAGCTGGTTCTTTGAAAGAATTAATAAGATTGATAAACCCCTAGCCAGACTTATCCAAAAGAAAAGAGAAAGGACCCAAATTAATAAAATCATGAATGAAAGAGGAGAGATCACAACCAACACTGAAGAAATACAAACAATTATAAGAACAAATTATGAGCAGTTATATGGCAACAAATTAGGCAATCTGGAAGAAATGGATATATTACTAGAAACATATAAACTACCAAAACTGAACCAGGAAGAAATAGAAAACCTGAACAGATCCATAACCAGCAAAGAAATTGAAGCAGCAATAAAAAATCTCCCAACAAACAAGAGTCCAAGGCCGATGGCTTCCCAGCTGAATTCTACCAAACATTTAAAGAAGAATTAATACCTATTCTTCTGAAACTGTTTCAAAAAATACAGTGAAAGGAAAACTTCCAAATTCATTCTATGAGGTCAGCATTACCTTGGTCCTAAAACCAAAGACCCCACCAAAAAGGGGAATTACAGACCAATATCCTTATGAACAGGGATGCAAAAATTCTCACAGAGATACTAGCTAATAGAATCCAACAGTGCATTGAAAGGATTATTCACCACGACCAAGTGGGATTTATTCCTGGGCTGCAAGGGTGGCTCAACATCCACAAATCAATCAATGTGATATACCACATTAATAAAAGAAAGGACAAGAACCATATGATCCTCTCAATAGATGCAGAAAAAGCATTTGACAAAATACAGCATCCTTTCTTGATAAAAACTCTCTGCCATGTAAGGATAAAGGGAACATACCTCGATATCATAAAAGCCAAATATGAAAGACCCACAGTGAATATCATCCTCAATGGGGAAGCTTTTCCAAAGAGAGCTTTTCCCCCAAGGTCAGGAACATGGCAGGGAAGTCCACTATCACCGCGGTTGTTAAACATAGTACTAGAAGTTCTAGCCTGAGCCATCAGACAACAAAAAGAAATAAAAGGCATCCAAATAGCAAAGAAGCCAAACTTTCACTCTTTGAAGATGACATGATACTCTATGTAGAGAACCCAAAAGACTCCACCAGAAATTTGCTAGAACTTATATAGTAATTCAGCAAAGTTGTAGGATATAAAATCAATGCAAAGAAGTCAGTTGCATTTCTATACACCAACGAGACAGAAGAAGAAGGAGAAATCAAGGAATTGATCCCATTTACAATTGCACCAAAACCCATAAGATACCTGGGAATAAACCTAACCAAAGAGGTAAAGGATCTGTACTCTGAAAACTGTAGGATACCCATGAAAGAAACTGAGGAAGACACAAAGAAATGGTAGAACATTCCATGCTCATGGATTGGAAGGACAAATATTGTTAAAATGTCTATGCTACCCAAAGCAATTTTTCAATGCAATCTCTATCAAAATACCAAGAGCATTTTTCACAGAGTTGGAATGAACAATCCTAAAATTCATATGGAACCACAAAAGACCCTGAATAGCCAAAGGAATGTTGAAAAAGAAAACCAAAGCTGGAGGCATCACAATTCAAGACAGTATGGTACTGGCACAAAAACAGACACATAGATCAATGGAACAGAACAGAGAACCCAGAAATGGACCCTCAATTCTATGGCCAACTAATCTTCAACAAAGCAGGAAAGACTATCCAAAGGAAAAAAGACAGTCCCTTTAACAAATTATTGGGAGGGACAGCGACATGCAGAAGAATGAAACTGGACCACTTTCTTATACCATACACAAAAATAAACTCAAAATGGATGAAAGACCTAAATGCGAGACAGGAATCCATCAAAATCCTAGAGTAGATCACAGGCAGCAACCTCTTTGACCTTGGCCACAGCAACTTCTTGCTAGACAATCTCCAAAGGTAGTAAGGGACATGGCAATTGCACTACTAGTTATTCATCCTAAGGATAAAAACATAGTGATCCAAAGGGGTACATGCACCCCGATGTTTATGGCAGCAATGTCCACAATAGCCAAACTATGGAAAAAGCCCAGATGTCCATTGACAGATGAATGGATAAAGAAGATGTGGTATTCCACATCTTCTTCCACACACAATGGAATACTACTCATCCATCAAAACAAATGAAATCTTGCCATTTGCAACATTGTGGATGGAACTAGAGGGTGTTATGCTAAGCAAAATAAGTCAGTCAGAGAAAGAAAAACACCACATGATTTCACTCATATGAGGAATCTAAGAAACAAAGCAGATGAACATAGAGGAAGGGAAGGGAAGGAAAAATAAAATTAGAGGAAAACAGACAGGGGAGCAAACCATAAGAGACTCTTAACTCTAGGCCACAAACAGGTTTGCTGGAAGGGGTGGTAGGTGGGAGGATGGGGTAACTGAGTGATGGGCATTAAGGCGGGCACTTGATGTAATGAACACTGGATGTTATATGCAGCTGATGAATCAGTAAATTCAACCCCTGAAACTAATTAAAAAAAAAAAAAAAGCCAATCAGCATGGAAAACTGTCAGCCTAGTATGATATTTCAGCTTTATTCCCTACTGCTTTTTTTGCACTTATGGAAGGAAAATAAATAGCAATATGGTTAACTTGTGGTTCTTTTCGATTTGGAGTTAGAGGGATTTTCCACGTAATGAAAAAGGCTGGCCACCCAGGGCAAAGATATTCATTTAGTGAGCAGAAAATGTATTGTTTGGAGAAAAATGAATTGAGAGCTCCTTGAGAAAGGACCTACTACTGAAGACAATTTCTCTTTTGGAACTCCGCAAAGCCCAGAGGACAAAGCCTAAGAGTCTCTGGAGGCCTGGGGGCCCTGGGAAACACAGGCATGGCTGTTTGAGAATTATGTGAACAGAATTCCTCTGCCCGTGAAGTCTCCTTTGACCTCCAGGCAGACTAGGCATTATGGGTTGAATTCTGTTGCCCCAGAAAAGATACTTCCGTGCCTCAGAATGTGACCTTATTTGGAAAGAGGATCACTGCAGATGTAATTAAAATGAGGTCATCCTGGATATGGGCTCCAATCCAATATGACTTGTGTCTTTATAAGAGAAAGACTCTATGAGGACAAGGTGAATGCCATGTGACAATGAAGGCAGAGATTTGGAGTTATACAGCTGCTAGCCCAAGACTACCAAAGACTATTAGCAAGCTACCAGAAACTAGGAAGAGGAAGGAATGATTTCCCTATAGGTTCCAGAGGGACTATGGCCCCGCCAACACCTTAATTTTGACCTCCAGCCTCGAGAACTGTGAAATAATAAATTTCTGTTGTTTTAGGTAAAAAAAAAAAAGGGGGGGGGTGGTAATTGTGTACCTAACTCAAGTCAATCTCACCTCTATGTAAAATAAAACCCATTTCACATTTCCAGCTTCTCAATTATTCTTAATGTTAGACCATCCCTTACTGAGATATTCTGAAATGGCCATGGTCCTACACGGCCACTGCCTTCATCTTTCTCTGTGGTCCCAAAGCCCTCCAAGGGACCCTTAGAAACTCTCATTCTATTCTCTTCCAAAAACAAACCTACCATCAGCCTCTTGAAGAAAATAAGGCAATTATTTTGATCCTAGCAGAATCTTCTGATTTGAGTTTGCATTTTCTCCACAAATGAGAAGTTGGAACCTTGTGAAAAAAGCTATCAACAAAATGTGTTTTCTTTAAAAAGATTACCTTAAAATAATCCAATTTAATGTTGGATCTTCAATGAGTCAGGGGCCTGTTTCATCACCAGGGTAGCCGATGCCACTGAGCCTGGAGAGCTACCCACTGACGTTCCCATCAACCCCACTTCCACCTGTGTTCTTTCCAGGACACCTTGTCATTGCCAGCAGAAGACAGTCAGCTTTTCCAAGATTCATTGTGTATGAATCGTAGACACACAAAATATAAATGCGTTCGCTATCACATTTTTTAAAAGATCAACTCTAAAAAAAATCAAAAGCAGATAAAATTATAACATAAAATAAAACAAAACCACTTTCATTTAAACTACTTTGATACTTAAAAGAAAATTTAGGTTTCTCCTTTTGTTTTTGTCTTTTTCTGTGTATATCTGCCCTCTAGTTTTGTGATCAGTGTCTAGTCACTAAGATAAACAAAAAGTGGAAGAGAGAATTGGCAATGTGCTAAGAGTCCTGTGTGAAATGCATGCCAATTTGAAGAAGTCCAACCAATTATAAATAGTTTTGCTTAGAATTTTTCAACCTGATTATTCACCTTCTTAAGAGAGTAGTGGTAGAAATAATGGAAAGTATTTCTGTCTAGTAGTGAGCACTCAAGATAATTTTTACTCACTTCTAAGAGCCAAGGAAAATATAAAGCATGCAAGATTAAAAGGGTGAATATCTGTTTCTTCACTCAATCTCATCAGTCACAGTTGGTTTTAAAGTTTGTCTTTGTCCAGTTGTCTGGAATCCTGCTGTGGGACCTCAGGCTCTGGCCTGGCTTCCTCCAGCTTTGGAAGGGTGTTTTTCTCCCTATGTCACCCAGATAAAGACTTCGATTTTCTGCCTCCATTTTCCAGTAGAACGGTGGTCCTCTCTCATTAATACGGCAGCCTGCAGTCTGCTTTATGAAGGCTCTGAACTAATCTTGACTGCAGAGTGCACAGCACAGAAATTACACAGACTTTGCAGATTTCAGTGTTCCAGATCAAAGGGCAAAAGAGGCCAGTTCTTCCAGCTCAGCTTGTTAATGTGATTTGGACTCTCAAAGCTGGACAATAAAGTAACATTTTGTAAAATGATCATAGGTAATATAAATAATAACAAAAAATAATTTTTGAAAAAAAAACACGTTAACCTCAGTCAGGATTATTATTGTGCAGAATAGACACTTCAGAAATGAGATTACTATAAAATACTTCAGTGTTCTTTGTTACATGAGGTTATGAAGGAAAAAAATTCATTGATTTTTTTGGCTACTACTTCTATATTACTGAGTAAATTACATGGTAGGACTCTGGAAGGCTGTGTTTTTTTATTCACTATTCAGGTGAGTTATAGGTCAGTTTTATGAAAAAAAGAAAAAAGAAACAGGTAGTTAAAAAGGAGGCTTTTTTTCACAGGGCTCTGTATAAAGTAATGTAATCAGAGTGATTCTGCAGAGAGGACACTCTGGGAACTCCTGCAAGGTCTCACAGAGAGTACAATGGTGACTTTTGGACAAGAAAAAGTGAAAGTCCCCATTCAGAGGCAAGAATTCATCAAGCCATGACAACAGGACTCTGTGTTCAAAGAAACCTGATTATTTTGTTCACACACTATGCCAAGGTAAAGAACATTTTAAATCACTTAGTGAATGACCAATGAGGAGGAAGATCAAATGAAGTACTTTGTCATTGGCCGAGTTCCATTTTTCTCCTGCTGTTAATTATCCCCTAGGTTTCAGCTAAATATCCTTTCTTCAGTGAGTTCTTCTCTGATGCCTCTGATGTCCCCACATTCTTTCTCCTATAAAACTTACATTTATTTTTCATTATATATTAAATACTGGATTTATTTATCTACTGTCTGTCTCCTCCATTGACCTGCAAATTACATGAGAGCATGGGAATCAATACATATTTATTGGTTGTAAGAAATATGATGAGTGAATAAGTAGTGAGTAAATGCTTTACTTATGATTTGAAAAAAATAATCATTCTCATACTCTCTGTACAGATTCCCCTTCCCCCAGTCTTCAATGTGAGTAACCTTAAGAGTGTCCTGGGAAGGGGGGGTGCACCTGGGTGGCTCAGTCAGTTAAGCATCTGGCTTTGGCTCAGGTCATGATTCCAGGGTCCTGGGATCAAGCCCCAAATTGGGCTCCTTGCTCAGAGGGGAGTCTGCTTCTCCCTCTCCCTCTGCAGCTCCCCCTGCTTGTGTTCCCTCTCTGTCTCTCTGTGTCAAATAAATAAATAAAATCTTTAAAAATAAAAAAACAGAGTGTCTTGGGAATTCCCAGAAAAAGTAATTCCCCCCCCAAAATTGCCACATGGTTTATAATGAATACTGGACTATGCAGAGACATGACTCTAATTCCTACTCTGCCAATAACGATTACCTCCTTGAGTTCTAACAGCCTCTCTGGGTCTTTGTGATCTTATCTACGACTCTGTGGTCCATAATTTTCCCCAGAAAGGCTTAATTAAATACCTTAAATCAATAACTTGTACAATCATTTTTCTAGTACTAACTTAACCATCCTTTCTGTGTCCCTATCTTAATGTGAATGGATGGGTTTCCTGTCAGGATTCAGCTATTCATTTCCTAAAAGCTGCCTGTATATTTAATTCTTGTAATTTGAATTCTATCTCCCTCACAATATTACTTTATTTTTCAGAGAAACTGTACACAATTATATTGATCTTTAATTGGCAGGAATTGCTGATGTTTAAGCTTTAGATTTAGGGCCAGTATCCCTGACATTCCATGTCAAGTAATTCATAATCAACCGAAGATTAAAAAGGAAAGAAAAAAGAAATAAAAAGAAAAAATGAGAAACATAAGAGGAGTTGCGCTTAAAGGAATTCTGCAATACAGTGTGTAATATTTACAACGCAAATTTTGTAATAGGCATAACGTTTAATCCATTGATTTGGAAGCTTTGGGCTTTTTAGAGTTTTAGAAAACCTAGCCCACATATAGCATGTATTATATATTATCTCTATAACCTACATATTATATTCTACTGATTTATGTTTTTCTTCTTGTGCTTGCTTACTCACTTGATTGCAAATTCGATACCTCCTATAAATACCAAGAACTTGGTGAGTAATCAATAATTAATTATAATTTTATATCTATTTATGAAATTATGGTTTCAACTTTTCATTTAATGCTATTTTCTATATGTAGCCAATACACTCTAAAAGTTCATTGATTTGAAGAGGATAACACATGGTTAGCCAAAATTTTCTGTTTTTCCATGTCCATTTTTTCTAATATTTCTCTTCCTTTGTTATTGCTCACTTATTTTATTCTAACATTAAAGAAAAGTCCATGTAGCTGAAAAATCCACTGATACTCAAAAAATAATTCTTACGGTTACTTTAAAATTTAATTAGTTGGGTGGCATCCATAAAATAATGGAATAAAAGCCTCTGAAAATTATGTTCTCCAAGAAAGCAATTAGAAAGCTGCTAAAAATTATCAGAATCAACTCTTTCAGAACTCTAGAAATTAAGCAAAGGGTTCCAGCTATGTGGGGACAAAATATTTAAGAAAGTGGCTGAATCTGGGTAAGAATGGTGAATTTTGTGGCATTTCAATTTACCCAATTTAAATCCTTCCTTCTCCTCATCCACAGTAATCTTGAAGACCAATAGTCACAACACAATAAAAATGGCAGTCATCAGAGAATGCAAAACAAAATTTAAAACTTCTTCAAATCCTCATTCTCCAACAAATGGTCATATTTTGACCTGTCTGATGGTTCCCTAGAGAATTCTACTTGCAAGGTTATCTTTAATCTGACTCAGAATTTACCCAGTGTAGCCTTTTTCCCTGGGAACATTTGTTGCCGGGGGCGGCGGGGGAGTGGAGTGAGAGATAATTGTTAAATTAATCAGCTGCTGGATGAATGACAATTGAGGCAGACAAAAGACTAACCAAAAAGTTTAAAAAGAAAATATAAGAGACAAGATGTCCATAGTGGCTTTGAAGAGCTCTGACACATTCTTAGGAATCTAGAAGGCCACTCACATATACAGGACATGCACATATTCAGGACTGTGAGCACTCTCAGGATACATCTTGGAATGCCCTAACATCTCACCTTGGGCTGATCTTGAGCTCTGCACAAGCAGGAAGTGAAATTAAGGGTACAATGCTTAGGCATTGTAATTAAGGGTACTCTGCTAAGGCAGAGAGGCCAATTACCTGGCTGAGTGTTGAAGCTGTGTCTCAACAAACACACAGAGGCCCTCAGCAAAGACTGGGAGACTGGGTGGTCCTGGCAGCTAAAGGAAATCTCTGCCCAGTCGTTAATCAAACGCTACACTAACTAAGAAGAGACTTCAGTGGATGATACCATATGACCCAGTAATCCCACTTCTGGGTATACACCCAAGGGAGACTAAAGCAGTATATCTAAGAGATATCTGCACTCCCATGTTTATCACAGCATTACTCACAATAGCCAAGATATGAAATAATCTAAATGTCCATCAACAGATGAGTGAAAAAAAAGATGTGATATATGTATACAATGAAATATTATTCAGCCACAAGAAAGAAGAAAATCCTGTCATTTGTGACAACATGGATGGATTTTGAGGGTATTATGCTAAATAAAGTAACTTAGATAAAGACAAATATTATGTGCTATCACATACATGTGGAATCAGAAAAAGCTGAACTCATAGAAATAGTAGAATGGTCATTACCAGGAGCTGGGAGATGGGAAAATTGGGGAAGTGTTTATTAAAAGGTACAAACTTCCAGCTGTAAGATGAATAAGTTCTGAGGATCTAATGCACAGCATTGTGATTATAGTTAACAGCACTCTATTATATACTTGAAAACTGCTAATAAAGTAGTTCTTAAATGTTCTCACCACAAAAAAAAGAGGTAATTATGTCATGTAATGAAGGTGTTAGCTAATGCTAAGGTGGTAATCATATTGCAATACATAAGTACAATTGACCTTTGAACAACAGTTAAGGACGCTGACCCCCTGCACAGTTGTAAATCCATGTATAAGTTTGACTCCCCAGAAATGTAACTACTAATGTTAGGCAGAAACCTAGGCATGAGTAAAGGAGGATGGACCTTAGACGTTCTGAGGGAGAGCCCCAAGTGAGGACCACTCAAGAACTACCCCATTCCACCCATCTAGCAGTCAGTTGGTGGTTACAATATCCCAGCAGAGGAAGAGTTAAGTTTTTGTGCTTGTTGCACTTGTGCAGAAAGCAACCACTTGTCTTTATCTGACCTATGTGTCTAGAATAGAAATAATGTTGCCATTTCTTACCCCATGCATGTATTTTATTTTATTTTATTTTTATTTAATTTTATTTTATTAAAGATTTATTTATTTGAGGGGAGGAGTGAGTGAGAGTGGGGGGAGGGACAGAGGAGAGAATCTTCAAGCAGACTCCCTGCTGAATGGTTAACAGGGGCTGGAGAGAGATAAGAATGGGTGTGACTGGTAACAGGCACCCAGTTTCTTTTTGGAGTGATGAAAATATTTTGGAATAGATAGTGGTAATGGTTGCACAAGCCTGTGGATATACTAAAAACTACTGAATTGTACCCATGACAGTGAATTTTAGGCATTGGAATTATATCTCAATTTTATTTTATTTATTTTATTTTCTTTAAAGATTTTATTTATTTATTTGACAGAGAGAGACATAGCGAGAGAAGGAACACAAGCAGGGGGAGTGGGAGAGGGAGAAGCAGGCTTCCTGCGGAGCAGGGAGCCCGATGTGGGGCTCGATCCCAGGACCCTGGGATCATGACCTGAGCCGAAGGCAGACGCTTAACGACTGAGCCACCCAGGTGCCCTATATCTCAATTTTAAAAAAGAAAAAATTAAAATACAAATGCTAAATGGGAAAATACTTAAAATATATATTATATAAATACTCAAAATGATTAAATAATACCCTAGAATAACAAAGAAATATGCTTAAAATCAATAGAAAATAAAAATCACTGTATAAAAAGGAGTATAAAATTTAAAAAGAAAAAGTAAAAAATAAATACAAATGTTAATAAAAATGAAAAATTTTCAAACTCATTAGTGATTCAAGAAATATAAATGTGAAAATAATAAAGTATTCTGGCTATATATTTATCAAAAAATTTTTAAAAGTGCCAATTTTTGCTACCTAGAGCAATCTACACATTCAATGCAATCCCCATCAAAATACCATCCATTTTTTCAAAGAAATGGAACAAATAACCCTAAAATTTGTATGGAACCAGAAAAGACCCCGCATAGCCAGAGGAATGTTGAAAAAGCAAAGCAAAGCTGGCGGCATCACAATTCTGGACTTCCAGCTCTATTACAAAGCTGTCATCATCAAGACAGCATGGTACTGGCACAAAAACAGACACATAGATCAATGGAACAGAATAGAGAGCCCAGAAATGGACCCTCAACTCTATGGTCAACTCATCTTTGACAAAGCAGGAAAGAATGTCCAATGGAAAAAAGACAGTCTCTTCAACAAATGGTGTTGGGGAAACTGGACAGCCACATGCAGAAGAATGAAACTGGACCATTTCCTTACATCACACACAAAAATAGACTCCAAATCGTTGAAAGACCTCAGTGTGAGACAGGAGTCCATCAAAATCCTAAAGGAGAACACAGGCAGCAACCTCTTCGACCTCAGCCACAGCAACTTCTTCCTAGAAACATCGCCAAAGGCAAGGGAAGCAAGGGCAAAAATGAACTATTGGGACTTCATTAAGCTTTTGCAAAGCAAAGGAAACAGTCAACAAAACCAAAAGACAACCGACAGAATGGGAGAAGATATTTGCAACTGACATATCAGATAAAGGGCTAGTATCCAAAATCTAGAAAGAACTCATCAAACTCAACACCCAAAGAACAAAGAATCCAATCAACAAATGGGCAGAAGACATGAACAGACATTTTTCCAAAGACATCCAAATGGCCAACAGACACATGAAAAAGTGCTCAATATCGCTCGGCATCAGGGAAATCCAAATCAAAACCTCAATGAGATACCACCTCACACCAGTCAGAATGGCTAAAATTAACAAGTCAGGAAACGACAGATGTTGGCGGGGATGCAGAGAAAGGGGAACCCTCCTACACTGTTGGTGGGAATGCAAGCTGGTGCAGCCACTCTGGAAAACAGTATGGAGGTTTCTCAAAAAGTTGAAAATAGAGCTACCCTATGATCCAGCAATTGCACTACTGGGTATTTACCCCAAAGATACAAAAGTAGGGATCCGAAAGGGTACATGCACCCCGATGTTTATAGCAGCAATGTCCACAATAGCCAAACTGTGGAAAGAGCCAAGATGTCCATTGACAGATGAATGAATAAAGAAGATATGGTATATATATACAATGGAATATTATGCAGCCATCAAAAGGAATGAGATCTTGCCATTTGCAACGATGTGGATGGAACTGGAGGGTATTATGTTGAGCGAAATAAGTCAAACAGAGAAAGATATGTATCATATGATCTCACTGATATGAGGAATTCTTAATCGCAGGAAATAAACTGAGGGTTGCTGGAGAGGGGGGTGGGGTGGGAGGAATGGGGTGGCTGGGTGAGAGACATTGGGGAGGGTATGTGCTATGGTGAGCACTGTGAATTGTGTAAGACTGTTGAATCTCAGATCTGTACCTCTGAAACAAATAATGCAATATATGTTAAGAAAAAAAAAAAAAAGAAGAAGGTAGCAGGAGGGGAAGAATGAAGTGGGGGAAATCGAAGGGGTAGATGAACCACTAGAGACGATGGACTCTGAAAAACAAACTGAGGGTTCTAGAGGGGAGGGGGGTGGGAGGATGGGTTAGCCTGGTGGTGGGTATCGAGGAGAGCACATTCTGCATGGAGCACTGGGTGTTATGCACAAACAATGAATCATGGAACACTACATCTAAAACTAATGATGTAATGTATGGGGATTAACATAAGAATAAAAAAATAAAATAAAATAAAATAATTAACTGATTTGAAAACATTAAAGGAATTGTTCATATTAAAAAAAAAAGTGCCAATTTTGTGTTGACAAACAGTGAAGCAGAACTGATGTTGCTAATGGAATCTTATTGATTATAATTGGGCAATACCTATCAAATTTTTTTATTGAGATAAAATTGACTTATATAATGAAATAAAATTGACATATAGTATATTAATTTTTAAAAAGTGTACAACACAATGATTCAATGTTTGTGTATATTGCAAAATGATCACCACAATAAATCTAGTTAACATCTATCACTACACATACAATTTTTCTCGTGATGAGAACTTTTAAGATCTACTCTCTTAGCAATTTTCCAATAGGCAATACAGTATTATTAACTATAGTCACCATGCTATACATTACAACCCAGGACTTACTTATTTTATAACTGGAAGTTTGTATTTTTTTGATCCCCTTCTCTCATTTCACTCACCCTCAACGCCCCACCTCTGGCAACTGCCCATCTGTTCTCTATATCAATGGTTCAGGGTTTTGTTTTTTGTTTATTTTTCAGATTCCACATTTAAGTGAGATCATACAGTATTTGTCTTTCTCTCTCTGAACTGTTTCACTTAACATAGTGCTCTCAGGGTCCATCCATGTCTTTTCAATGGCAAGATTTTATTCTTTTTCTAAGGTTGAGTTATATTCCATATATATATATATATATATATATATACATATAGACCGTATTTCCTGTATCCATTTCTTCATTGTTGCTCCCATGTCTTGGTTATTATAAATAATGCTGCAGTGAACATGAAGATTCATACATCTTTCAAGTTAGAGTTTTCATTTCCTTCATATATATAGCCAGAAGTAGGATTGCTGGATCATGTGATAGTTCTGTTTTTAATTTTTTGAGGAAACTCCACCGTATTTTCCATTATGGCTGTACCAATTTATCTCTTGTCTTTTTGATAATAGGCATCTGACAGGTCTGAGGAGATATCTCATTGTGGTTTTGATTTTTATTTCCCTGATGATGAGTGATGTTGAGCACCTTTCCATCTGTATATTCTTCAGAAAAATGTCTATCAAATTTAAAAATAATGATCATATCCAATAGTTCCTTTTCTAGAAATTAACTGAGGAAATAATTAGCTGTGTTCACCTTCATAACATGAGAATAAGTATCACAGTCTTAGTTGATAGCTTCATATTGGAAATGACATAAATTTCCAAGTATAGAAATACTGAATAGAAAATACTGAATTATGACACATGTATACAATGGCATGCTCTGCAGTCATCTTAAATAATGTGCTTGAGGAATACTTACTGGTATGGGCAAATGCTCAAAATTTATTATGCAATTATAAAGTAGGACACAAGGCACCTGGGTGGCTCAGTTGGTTGAGCATCTGCCTTTGCTTGGGTCATGATCCCAGAGTACTGGGATTGAACCCCGCATCCGGCTCCCTGCTCAACAAAGAGTCTACTTCAACCTCTCCCCTTCACCCCACTTTCGTGCTCTCTCTCACTCTCTCTTTCTCAAATAAATAAATAAAATCTTTAAAAATTAATTAATTAATTAAAAAATAAAAAGTAGGACACAAAAATTACATGGAATAAATCCAATTGTGAAGGGTTTATAGACACTTAAGAAATGACTGGAAGAAAATATATGTTCATGATAGTTAACTATAAGGTGGGATTATGGGTCACATTTTCCTATAGAATTCTACAAATGTCCTTCAATGCAGATACATAGATTTATTTAGAAATCTGCTATTAAAATCCCAAAATTACTTTTCTTCTTATGCTGAATGCCAATAAATTCTTTGGTAGTCCCTACATAATGTGACTCTGAACTAGAGAAAGCTGTCTCCTAGACAACCATTGGATGAGTTTCGGTCCATCCCTGACTTCTCCTTTTAGTAACCAAGCTGTCCTCTAGGCTAGCCTTTTTCGGGTTTGTTTTAGGCATTTCTAAGGCTGACACATGGGCTATAGGATAGGCTTCAGTCTAACTTACCCTCTATCACTTTCACTTCCCATCCTTATGCTAAGATGCTACTGCCTAAGGTACTTGTTAGAACTGAGACAGGTTTTCTTGAATCTTTGAAAAAAATGAAGAAATTGTATGAAAGAGCTATTTTACTATAATCATTTGGTTTTCTGCCCATATGTTCATATATTATATTCCCACATTTTAAAATGTATGGATGCAAATAATTCTTTAAGTATGTCAATGGATTGACTCAAACTATATTATATATATACATATATGAGTTCTAGGGCAGAGAGGAAGACTTATGTTAACATCAACTGTAATGCTTACAAGAGTTAAAGAGGTTGTCTTCCATAATGTCTCAATGAACTATGAAGTTGCAATTAAATGGAATAAATTGAACTCATATTCCTAACCTAATATTGGGTACATTATTTTCTTGCTGGTATGAAAAGCCTTTCCTGCTGTGGTTATTGTTTGCTCTTCTCAGGCTAGTAAATATCAGTGATCTTCCACACCAGTGCCTCAGGGCTGTGTTTTTCCCTTGAGTGAGTGTCAGCCTTCAGTTTTAGTATATACCTACATGGTTGCTTAAAAAACAAATTTGAGTGATAATCCTGTAAAATTAAAAGAGACAGATAATATTGAACACCTACCTGCTTGCTAAATCATCTATATAAATTCTACTATTCCCTAGTAAAAGAGAGTAGACAGTTCTGCATAATTGCCTCCTCTCAAGCCTCCTTCCCCACATCCCAATTTCCTAATGTCCTCCATTAGTCTTTGGAAGTTGCCATAGGATCCGCCCCCCTTACCCAGAAGCCCATCCTGACTTCCAGCATGCACTGAGTTGAGTTTCTCTGTCACATTTCCAATCACTTGGTGCCATGGATAGATCAGGTGTTGGGGGGCCTGAAGCTTATGAATCCCAGGGGCCTTATTTTAAAAGAATAATTGAATAAATATAAAATTAGGCATTAAAACAAATACTTATTTAGAATGAGAAAATAAATCTCAGATATCACAACCCTAACAAAATTCAGAAAAAGAGCATTACAATTTTACTAATTAACTGCCTGAAACTTGCTAAAATACTTTTTGCCTACATTTTTTTTTACTGAAGTCTCTTGCCTTTTTAATACCTAGAATGTTTATCATAATGTTCTCTAAGGAAAAAAAGATAATTCCATCCTTCCACTAACACATTTGGTCAAAACTTGTTTTTATGTTGGTAGTTGGAATGCATAAAATATGAAACTTCCTTCCCTTAGGTTATTGCATAAAACAGGAAACTTCACAAGCGGCAATAGTATTGCTATTGATTTGTACCCTCAAACACAAGAATTCTGATGAATTTGATTTCATATAATTCAGAAAAGAAAAAAAAGTGAATGTATTTTTGGATCAATTGTTCTCTAATTATAATTTTACAATCTGATTATGGGAAGAATTTTCCAGAGAGTAGCTGTTGGTTTCTTAAATTTCAAACTTTTAGTGTTGGACACTGTAAGATGCATTCTTACTGACCTATAGCTTTTAGCTTCCTTTCAAACACTCGATGTGTCACCCTTTGGGCCGTAGGAATATTCCTGGAATATTCCACCCTGTATTAGTTTCCTATGGCTGCTATAACAAATGATCACAAACTCGGTTGCCTAAAACATAAACATTTACTATCTTATAGTTCTGGAGGTCAGAAATCTGAAATCAATATTAATGAGCCCAAATCAAGGTGTCAGCAAGGTCACAGTTCCTCTCTCCAGAGGTTCTAGGAGAGAATCTGCGCCTTGCCCTGCATTCCATCTTTGCATCTTGTGCTGCGTGGCCTCTCCCTCCATTTTCAAGGCCAGTAGCGTAGTATCTTGCTTCAGTGGTCACATTGCCTTCTTCTTCCTTCTCAGATCTCCTTGAGATTGCATTTAGGGCCCACCTGGATAATCTAGGATAATCTCCCCATCTCAAGATTCTTACTTACCCTGTTTTGCCATGTCAGGTCACATTCACAGGTGCCAGGAATTGGGATCTGCATATCTTTGGAGACCATTATTTATCCTACCACACACTCCCTCCTTAAGAGTCTCATAAATGACTTTACATGGAAATAACCACAAACCACATAAATAGATCTCACTAAATCCAAGCTAACGTAAGTCCCACCTTAAACTTTTCTTTGCTGGACCCCCAAAATGCCTACAATTATTTCAATGTTAGCTGGCAAAAGGGGAAATGCAACAAAAGTCAGAATATAAGAGAGAGCTCTCTTCATCAATTGCAATTAAAATATCTAATTTTTGCAAGTTGAACAACAAAAACAAAACAATCATATAAACACCTTATTAGAACCCTTCCAGTACTTTGGAAGCTTCAATTTTATCAGATTCAGGGTAAATGCCCCTCTGTTTTATCTATACCTCAATCATTACATTTCATGTTTTCTGTTATAATTGTCTCTTTCCTGGTCTGTCTTCGCCAAAAACTCAAAGTTCCTGCAGTTTGGGACATCATTCATGTATGCCTTGTACATATTAAAAAGTACTTGGTAAGCAAGTAAAGCAGATTAGTAGAGACAGCAGCACTTTGGATTTGAACCTGAATGGGAAGCCCAGATCTGCTATAGGACTGGAAAAGTTACTTACACTACTAAACTTCATTTTTCATCTGTGGCATTGTTAAAAACACCCACTAGGTAGGATTGCTACAGGATTAAAATTAGATCATACATAAAAAGAAAATTTCTTCCAAACACACACACACACACACACACACACACAAAAGTGCTCACGTAAAGTACCACAGTTCTGTGAAGCCATTTCTTATCTTTTTAGGAGATGATTGAATTGTCTCAAATATATAGAAGGTTAGAGCATCAAAGAACTTTTGAAATCTCTGAGTCTCTGTTTACTTTACTTATAAAATGGGAATGCCTAAACATTTTCTGTGACGATAAATTTGTATAATTTCATAAAATACTTAGGAGAGTATTTAGCACACAGTTGGTCTTCACACACACTAGTTAATAATAATGGCTATACAAATATACATCTAGTTGTATGGTAAAGTGAAGATTAGAATCTGGGTGTTCTTCTGGTCTAGAGTTCCATGCTGCCTATAAGAGCTATGTTAGTTACAGATAAAAAGGAGCTGTTCAGGGAAGGTGAAGAGAGAATACTCTCCCTGCTTTTACATAAAGTATCAGAAAAGTGCCAGGGAATATTAATATCAGATAAAAATAACATGGAAGGATCTCACATGGAAACAGGAAATATGACATGGTTATCCCCTACCTCCAATCTCACCTTCTTAGAGATACTTGTGCTGCCTGACTCCTTCCCATCCCTCAGCCCCCAGCCCCCATCCGCGCAGGAGTCTTCTTACTATGGTCTGTATTTTCATTTAGCATTTATCACTTTCTTACATGCTAGATACTTTATTTATGATGTTCATTTTCTTTCTTCATGTACTAGACTCCCCCCCAAACAGGAATTATTCATTGGTTTTTATTTATATTTTTGTCTTATCATGCATTCTCAGTTTCTAAAAAATACCTGGCACATTGTAGTATGTGATAAATATTCGTTGAATGAATGAATAAATTTTCCTTTCTAAAAGATACATATTCTTTTCTGGTATGTAGCCATTTGGGGGGGGGGGAGTATAAGAATTTTGTAAGCTTCCATTTATGAAAACAACAAATTACACTGAGGTTGATCTCATTTTAATTAATTGCTCAATTAATCAGTTAGCAAGCCTTGATTGAATCCACTTTGGAATAATCACTCTGCCAAGCCTTTTTTAAGGGGCACAGAAGAATTTATAAACAAGCTACTTATAATCTAGTTGAGGACACAAAAGCAACAAATTTGAAATGATTACTGCACATTGCCAACAATTATGTAATTGTTTGGCTCAGATAAAGCGTATTGATTGAACTCAGAGAACAGGGCAATAATTAAGGACAAGAGTAGCAGGGAGGTCTCCATGGAGTCTGTAAGCACTTTTAATGATTGGGTGTAAAACTGTCCTATATATAACAATCTTGTCATCTTTATGATCAATTTCAGTGTTGAAACGGAGACATCTCCATTACCTCCACCTCAAAGTTCCTCTCCCTTAATAATTTCATGCCTTTCATTTCATATTCATTCCCACCCCCATTGCTGCCTTAGCTCATATTTCTTTTTTTTAATAAAATATAATTGACATATAATGTTATATTAGTTTCAGGTATACAACATAGGGACTGAACAATTCTATACATTACTCAAGTGCTCACCATGATAAGTGTAGTTACCATACTATGTTATTACAATAGTATTGACTACATTGACTATGCTGTGCTTTTCATCTCTGTGAGCTAGGACTTTGAACTGCCTTCAGAGTAAGTTGTCACCATGACGTCACCATCCTCATCCTCACCGTCATCATCAACACCAACCTAGAAAAGCCTGGTTGCAGGGATGCCACCTAGTTAACAATGCAATGTGCTGTGTTCACAATAAGAGGGTAAAGGAATTAAAGATCACAACATTTTTGGAGACATGGTATAACAAAATAATTGTTCTCACCATATTTAGGAACATCTATGGAGATGTAAACAGGAAAATAGGTAATTAGGTGTTGCTTGGCTGCCTTTGATGAGACTGGACAATGAAATCACTTAGGATATAGTTGGGGCTGCCCAAGCCATGTGTCCCTCAGAAACCCTTTCTGTTGTAGAGAGTGAGCTGGGAGGTCACCCATGCTGTTCAGCTCCTCCAGGTCCCTGGCATCTGAAGGTTCTAGCCCCACTGTTCCCATGAGATTAGCATTTTTCCAGAAGGAACCTTTAAAATGTAAGCAAAGGAAAATGAATATAATTCTGTAAGTGCAAAGACACGGAATATTTGCAGAGCATGTGCTAAAGCCAAGCTAAACCAGGCAGCAATGCTCATGGGGGACATAGTTCTTAGTTTCTTTTCTTGTCTGGATATTTTTTTTTTAAGATTTCTTTATTTGACAGAGAGAGAGAGAGCCAGAGAGAGAGAGCTCACGCATGCACAAGCAGAAGAAGCAGGGAGGGAGAGGGAGAAGCAGGCTCCCTGAGCAAGCCTGATGTGGGGCTTGATCCCAGGACCCTGGGATCATGACCTGAGCCTAAGGCAGACGCGTAACTGACTGAGCCACCCAGGTGGCCCTTGTCTGGATTTTTATGCAAGATTCACTACCTTAAGTATTTCAGGTATGAACTGCATTACAGCCCATATATAATAAATGAAATAAATCCAGACAGAAATGATTTCTTTGTCTTGTGTTAGTTGGTTCACTGTATGATTAGATTATACCTCACTCAGTTATTTTTCTAATGACAAGACATTAAATGTCTAATCATGGAGGCTTAAACACACAATTGCAGCTGTATCAGATTATTTTACTAGCCTCAGATTTTTAAAAAAAAAGACAAAAACAAAAACCTCTATGAATCTCTAGCCTTTTGATTAACTGCCAATCATTCTATTACAGAGTAAAGCCAGGTTGAGTTTAAAGTACTATAATCAGTACGTCTAATCAGTGAACAGCCTTTGGAAGAAAGTTAAGAACTAGCATTTGGAAGTAAGGCAGGATCAGTCATTTTGGGAATAGGTTGCTGGATAGAAAATTCATCTTCCAGCGGGGATGCGAAGAAAGGGGAACCCTCTTACACTGTTGGTGGGAATTCAAGCTGGTGCACCCACTCTGGAAAACAGTATGGAGGTTTCCCAAAAAGTTGAAAATAGAGCTACCCTATGACCCAGCAATTGCACTACTGGATATTTACCCCAAAGATACAAATGTAGGGATCTGAAGGGGTACATGCACCCCGATGTTTATAGCAGCAATGCCCACAATAACCAAACTATGGAAAGACCCAAGATGTCCATCAACAGATGAATGGATAAAGAAGATGTGGTATATATATATATATATATATATATATAT
>NC_058406.1:111649743-111659330 GCF_002201575.2 Neomonachus schauinslandi | reverse complement strand
CTGGGTATTTACCCCAAAGACACAGATGTAGTGAAAAGAAGGGCCATATGCACCCCAATGTTCATAGCAGCAATGTCCGCAGTAGCCAAACTGTGGAAAGAGCCGAGATGCCCTTCAACAGATGAATGGATAAAGAAGATGTGGTCCATATATACAATGGAATATTACTCAGCCATCAGAAAGGATAAATACCCAACTTTTCCATCAACATGGATGGGACTGGAGGAGATTATGCTAAGTGAAATAAGTCAAGCAGAGAAAGTCAATTATCATATGGTTTCACTTATTTGTGGAACATAAGGAATAGCATGGAGGACATTAGGAGAAGGAAGGGAAAAATGGGGGAGAGAGGGAATTGGAGGGAGAGATGAACCATGAGAGACTATGGACTCTGAGAAACAAACAGGGTTTTAGAGGGGAGGGGGAAGGGGGGATTGGTTAGCCTGGTGATGGGTTAAGGAGGGCACGTACTGCATGGAGCACTGGGTATTATACGAAAACAATGGATCGTGGATCACTACATCAAAAACCAATGATGTATTGTGTGGTGACTAACATAATAAAATAAAAAAAAAACACATCAAAAGTATTAACATTAGTGTGGGAGCTGTAGTGATATAGAAAAGTGGCAGAGACATTACAGGAAACAAAGAAGAACATCATACCAGCAATAGGAATATAACATAAGAGAAGAAAAATATTTTTCCTTCTACCCATCTGAGTAGATGAAACAAACAGAAGTTCATTCACATGTATGTCTCCTGAATATACAGGAGATACCCAAGGAAAAATGAGTAATTCTCCAAAGTGGCTTAGAATTCCAGCTTCTATAACATCCTCAACAAAGAATCATAAATTTGTGAAGAAAGACTGAAATAAGTAGAACAGGTTTGGGCTTCCAAGACCAGAGATAAAGGCTGCTTAGTGAAGTTTGTCATACAGATTCTTCTGTTGCTTTCTCTAGGCTGATAGGGTCTAAAGTTGTCTCCAGGGATTAACCTGTGTCCTTCCTGGTAGAGAGGGGGAAAGGACACCTTTGTAAATGTATGGCCTGCTTCAGATAAATAAGAAGAGGGAAGGGAGCTTTTCTAGTATCTGCTTCTCAATTGCCTTCAGCTCAAAATAATAATGCCAAAGTGGCACATTTTAAGATGGCCTAATGTGCTATCCTTCAATAGTGAGTTTGAAGTATTAGGCAGTTATGTCATCAAAATGGCAGCATAGAATTTCTAGTCCTTGCCCACTCCTCAGAAACATCAATTTAAACAATTATGCGTGTGAAAATACCTTCACAAGAGCTGAAGATTCCAGGTGATGGATTACAGCACCTGAGTGAACCACAGACATAAGAAAAGACACAATGAGAAGGGTAGGAATGGATTCACACTACTCCATAACCCCTCTCCAAAGCCAGGAAGTCCAACAAGGAGAGAGACAGTCACCCCATAGGAGAAGGAAAGTGAGCACCCAACTTCACCATGGACCCTAGAGATGGCCTGCCCCAGCACCAGGTCTACTGCTGTGGCCCGAGGTTGCTTCTTGAAGGCTGCTGTGAACTTAGGTCCCTGGTTTACCCTTGCACCTGCCAGCTCAGGTGACCCCAAGTGGATCCTGCAGCCGCAGGAGTTTCCCACAGCAACAAGTGGCTCTTGCAGACCCAGGTGGGTCCCCCAGCACCAGGCTCCCAGCTGGCTCCCATGAAACCAAGATCTCCCTGGCACCTGCTGGCTTCAGCAGCCCTGGGTGGCTCCCGTAACTCCAAGAGATTTCCTTGGCTCCAGGCAAACAGAAGGCTCCCACAAACCTAGACCCCAGCCCACCTGGTCTCTAGCAGGCTCCAGCAGTGGCAGGCGGTTCTCATAGCCACAGGTAGCTCCTATGGCACCAAGCTACCAACAGGCCCCCATGAACCCAGGCTCCCAGACCACCTCAGTGCCAACCGATTTCCATGGCACCAGGCTCCAGATGAGCCCCCACCAACACAGGATTCTAGATGGGTCCTGGCTAGGCCAAGTACCGCAGAACTAGACTTTCAACCAACCCAGCACCGGGCCTCTGACCCGACCTAGAACCAGCTTAGCCCTCATAGACCTAATGATAGTAATCAAAAGGGTATGATATTGTCATAAAACAGACCAAAGACCAATGAAACAGAATCAAGACCCTACTTTACACCATTCACAAAAATTAACTCAAAATGGAATAAAGACTTAAATGCTAAGACCCCAAACTGTAAAACTCCTAGAAGAAAACATATCAAAAAAATCTCCTTGACATTGGTCTTGGCAACAGTTTTTTGGATATGAAACCAAAAGCACAAAAGGTAAATAAGTGGGACTATATCAAACTAAAAACTTCTGCACAGCAAAAGAAATACTCAACAAAATGAAAAGGCAACCATCTGTATGATAAGGAGTTACTATCCAAAATACACACAACTCAATAGCAAAAAAAAAAAACAAAAAAAACAACAACCCAGTCTCATTAACAAATGGGCAAAGAAAGGACCAACAGGTATATTTTTTTAAAATGTTCAACATCACTAGTAATCAGGGAATTTCAAATCAAAACCACAATGAAATAACACCTCGCACCTGTTAGCAAACAAACAAGAGATAACAAGTGTTGGCAAGGGTATGGAGAAAACGGAACCCTTCTTCACTATTGATAGGAATGTAAATTGACATAGCCATTAGGGAAAATTTTGGCAGGTTCTTTAAAAATTAAAAATAAAATTGCTGTATAATCTGGCAATCCTATTCCTGGGTATATATCCAAAGGAAATGAAATCACTATCTTCCAGAAATATCTTCATCACCATGTTCATTGCAGCATTGCTTAAAATAGTCAAAACATAGAAACAACCTAAGTGTCCATTGACAGATAAATGGATTAAAAAATGTCACTATGTATGTCATACGTGTGTGTTATATAGCTATATTCCCTGACATAATGAAACAGTCACACGCAAGAGACACTTATCCACATAATGATTAAATGTGATGTGGTATCTTGAATGGGATTCTGGAACAGAAAAGGGGTATTAGGTACAAACAAAGGAAATCTGAATAGATTATGAACTTTAGTTAATAATAATTTATTGATTCATTAATTATAACAAAGGTGCCATACTAATATAATAATTTGGTGTGGAGCAAATGGGAGCTCTGTACTATATTCTCAATTTTCTATAAGAAACCTACTTCAGATACACAGAGGTTAGACGACTACAATTGCCATATTTTTGTTCTCTAGGTTTTGCTAATTTGATTAAGTAATTTGATGTCTCTTTACACAAATAAATGAGAAATACAGGTAATCTATTTAAAATTGAATTTCAGATAAATAATTTTTTTAGTGAAAGTATGTTCCATGTAATATTTGGGACATTTTTACATTAAAATTATTTTTGCTTTTAATTTTATTTTTTTAAAGATTTTATTTATTTATCTGAGAGGGAGAGAGAGAACAAGTAGGCAGAAGGATGGAGGGAGAGGGAAAAGCAGACCCCCCACTGAGCAGGGAGCCCGATACGGGGCTCGATCCCAGGACCCCAGGATCATGACCTGAGCCGAAGACAGATGCTTAACAGACTGAGCCATCCAGGTGCCCCTGCTTTTTATCTAAACTTTAAATTTAATTGGTATGTCATATTTTGGTGGAAACCCTAGAATCTGAACCTAGGTTCCCACCATGATTCTGCTCTTCCACCCTTGGCACATGGCTTCCATTCTCAAAGTCACCTTTAAGTCAAAAGATAGCTGCTGAAGCTCAAATATCCAGATTGAGGCGAGCAGGAGGATGGAATGAAGGAGCAAAGGGCTCCAAACAGCTTTCTGGGAAGATTTCCATGGTGGCTTCAGCTTATGATGGAGGCTGGGGAATGTAGACTTTTTTTTTTTAAGATTTTATTTATTTATACATGAGAGAGAGAGAGAGAGGCAGAGGGAGAAGCAGGCTCCCGGTGGAGCAGAGAGCCTGTTGTGGGACTTGATCCCAGGGCCTGGGATCATGACCTGAGCCGAAGGCAGACGCTTAACCGACTGAGCCTCCCAGGCATCCCGGGAATGTAGACTTTTTAGCTAGGCACATTGCCCAGCTCAATAGATAAAGTTCAATGAACCTGGGGATCCATAAAGAAGAAAATAAGAACTCATATTGGGTAAATAACTATGTTTTTACCATGCTCCGTAAAATATTTGCACCTGCATTTATATAAAAAAATGTCTTCCATCACTCATAATTGATGCGGTAAAAGATGTACCACATTTACCTCCTAACTTCCAGTTAAGAAGCACAGGCTAATGTACACTTAAAATTAGGCTCTGAAATCAGACAGCTTGTCATGTCTTGTTGTGATGATTAAAAAACTTAACAAGTGCTCTCACCCATTAAGTAGAGCTTTATCCTTCCCAACTCTTATCCTGGGCTTTTTGTCACAAATAATGGAGAGACCAGAAAAGGTCTGAGAAAAGGCAGAGATTTCTTTACTGAAGTGGAAAAAAAAAATGAGTGGGAGAAAATCAAGAAACAAAGAAAGAAAACAGGCAGGCTTCAGAGAAATTGGGACAATTTCTTAAATATTATTTATATGCCCTTTTGGAAGGCCACTCCCTCTATTCAGCTCCTCCAGGTTCCCAGGTTCTGAAATTTCTCTAGCCCCACTGTTCTCATGAGATGAGCATTTTCCAGGAGGAACCTTTATAATGTAAGCAAAAGAAAATGAGTAAAATACCATGTGTGCAAAGGCGTGGGCATGTTTGTGGAGCACAGACGGTTGGGATGGAGAGCTAGCAGAGCACCAAGTCCCTGGTTCCCTACCAATCCTGCAATACTATCCGGCTGCTAGACTGAGCCACTATCTTGAGGTTTAAATTGATTTGGGCTTTGGGGTACCCAGCTGGCTCAGTCAGTTGAGCGTCCAACTCTTGAATGATTTCAGCTCAGGTCATGATCTCAGGATCCTGGGATCAAGCACTGCATCAGGCTCCGTGTAGTCAGCGGGGAGTCTGCTTGAGATTCTCTCTCTCCTTCTGCCCCTCCCCACCAAATAAATAAACAGATCTTTAAATTGAGTTGGGCTTTGAGTCCGAGTTGATAGCAACTTAAACCAAGTGGAATCCTTGAGCCTTCCTGAATCTGTTGATCTGTAGTTGTGGATAAACTAGTTAAGTCATTGGGCACCTAGCTGCTTGAAGCTTCTCTCCTGGAACCTGCTCCTTCAGTCCAGCTCTTGCCATTCCAAGTAATAATAGTAATGCGAAAATAATAACATCAATATTTGTGCTAACTTTGTGCCAGGTATCATCTCATTTTCCAGATGTCTAAGAAAGAAAGGCTTAGTTAACTTGCTTCAGGTCCAAATTTACTAAACAGTAGAATAAGGCTCACCTAGATCTGTCTGACAACAAAGTCCATGCACTTCCCTGACTATTGAAATCCAAATTCCTTGGCTTTGAGACTATTGTGGCCTGAATTTTCAATCCCTCCCACTCCTAGCAGTCTCCATGGTTCTGTGCCAGAAGGCTCACCCCACCCCTCACCCTGTGCTGCTGAGCTAGCAGGTGTGAAGGATGTGTCTAATTATAGAGGTGCTCAACTACATCCCTGGTGCAGGCTAGCACCTTGCCCTTGCTGCTTGAGGAATGAGTAGTGTTGAAAGTGAACCCAGAGGGCTTGCCACCTGGAGCTCTTCAAGGAGACTCTGGTCAACCTAACAAAGACAGCCTTCTATTTCTAAAGCATCCCTATTTGGACCACCCACTAAGTTCCTCTTTCTGGAATGCTCCCAGCTCTTGCTCATTTCCACAGACATGTCTTCCCCTGGCTTCCCGCTGATACCTCATCTCACTCATCCTTTCCTTCATCCACAGGCATTAATAGCATCTTTTAATGTTATTCTTACCACATACAAAATTTTAAATACATCTCGGTATAACACCATAAGCATTCACAAGCCCTGCAAATTTTCCTCCCCTTTCATATAGTCAAAGTTATTTCATCCACAATATGCAATATTGAAGCCACATTTGATAGGTACCAGGCACTGCGTGCTAAGTGTTAGAGATAGAATAATGAACAAGAAACAAACCTACCCTTGAGGAATTGATAGTCCAATGCTGAGGTAGGTCTGCAAACAACTTGATTTGACTTAAGACAGAATGACAGAAATGCTATAATAAAGATAAAAATAAAGGTAGTTTTGCACACAGAAATGGATAACTTATTTCTATTAAATGCAATGCTGAATGTTGCAACGACTTGGATGGAACTGGAGGGTATTATGCTGAGCGAAATAAGTCAATCAGAGAAAGACATGTATCATATGATCTCACTGATATGAGGAATTCTTAATGTCAGGAAATAAACTGAGGGTTGCTGGAGTGGTGGAGCGTGGGAGGGATGGGGTGGCTGGGTGATAGACATTGGGGAGGGTATGTGCTATGGTGAGCACTGTGAATTGTGTAAGACTGATGAATCACAGACCTGTACCTCTGAAACAAATAATACATTATATGTTAAAAAAAAAAAAAAAGAAGAAGAAGAAGAGAAGAAGATAGCAGGAAGGGAAAAATGAAGGGGGGGAAATTGGAGGGGGAGACGAACCATGAGAGACGATGGACTCTGAAAAACAAACTGAGGGTTCTAGACGGGAGGGGTTCGGGGGATGGGTTAGCCTAGTGATGGGTATTAAAGAGGGCACGTTCTATTGATCCCATGTAAAAGCATTACTTTAAAATATTCTAGAAACTGTGGGTCAGGGCTCGGAAATGTCAATCCTCAAATAAAGAGAGAGAAATAAAGAGAGAAAACTATGATTACTGTCTCAGACTTGTCAAGTCACCTCTTGAGAGGTAAATGGTGTGTTCCCAAAAAAGAATGTGTTCATTTTGCAAACAATATTCATAGAAGAGTGGAAAGCTGTCCACTGTGGCATATTTTTAGCAGTCCCCCAGGGCTCTATCTGCCTAACATGATATCTCCTGGCATGGAGTATCCCTTCTACCTTCTGAAATCCCACTGAAATTAGAGGCAGGGCTATAATGACATTTTTAAAAATGCATATTGGTGCCTGAGGAGGAAGGTCAGTTAGAGGTACACTTGTTAAGAGAAAACTTTTGGAACATCATTAAAAGTCTCAACTTCCCTCCAAAGTCTGCCCTTTCTATCAGAGTGCCAAAACTCCTTCCAATGAATGTATACTTGACCACAAAACTGGTAGCAACACTGTGGAGTAATGACAAAAGATTTGTAAACACTACACATCATTGTAGAGCAGTTCTATTTTTAAGCTCTTTTGATTGGATAAATATAGTTTTCCAAGTTGGGGAAGTTTCCTACTATTCCTAATTTTCTGAGCACTGGTTTAATTTGTCAAATGCTTTTTTTCTGCATTTTGTTTTGTTTTGTTTTTTTTAAATCTACTGACTGAGTGAATTATATTGATTGAATTTTTAATGTTAAACCAAACTTTTATTCCTGGGATAAACCTTATACAGTCATGATTATTCTTTTTGTATATTATGGAATTTGATTTGCTGATACTTTCTTAAGGATTTTTGCAGTTTCTGTTCACAAGAGATATTGACCTATAATTTTCTTTATTTGCAATGTTTTTGCTGGGTTTTGGTATCATGTTAATGTTGGCTCCATTGAGTGACTTGGGAAACATTCACTCCTCTTAAGTTTTCTCAAAAGTATGCATATAATCAATATTATTTCTCCCTTCCATATTTAGGAGAATTCATCACTGGAGTCATTATGGTCTGGAGTTTCTTTGTGGAAAGATTTTAAACTATGAATTCATTCTTTTTTTCAATAGATGGAGAGGTATTCAATTTATTTTTACTTCAGTGAGCATTATCTTATATCTTTTAAGAACTTTGCCTATTTTTCTAAGTTATTGAATTTATTGGCATAAAGTTGTTCTATAATAGTCTTATTACCCTTTTAGTGTCCTAGAACTGTGGTGAAGTCATCTTTTTCAGTCATGATGTTGGGAATTTCTCTTTTCTCTTTTTTTCTTGATTAGTCTAGCTAAAATATATTACTTTTTTCATATTTTCAAAAAACTCACATTTGCTTTCATTAATTCTCTGTTACTTGTCCATTTTCTATTTTATGGTTTTCCACTTTTATCTTTACTATTTATTTTCTTCTGCTTGTTTTAAATGTAATTTGTTCTACTTTTCCTGTTTAGTGAAAGCTGATACCATTGATTTAAAACCTTTAATTTTTCTAACATAAGCACTTATGCTATAAATTTCTTTCTGAGCATTGCTTCAGCTGTAGCCCACAGAATGTGATATTTTGTAAAGTCCTCACTTTCATTATATTTAAAATGTTTTCTAATTCTCCTTGTGATTGCTTTTTTGACCCATAGTTTATTTAGTATTGTGATGTTTAGTTTTTAAATGTTTGGGGTTTCTAACTTGTTAAGACTTGTTTTAGGCCCAACATGTATGGTCTAATTTAGTGGATGTGCCCCAAGCATTTGAAAAGAATGAGTTATAGTATATCAGCTGTGGTAAATGGGGTGGCACACAAAGATCAAATAGGTCATGATGGTGGATAATGTTCAATTTTCTGTCTTTACTGATTTTCTGTCTACTTGTTTGATGACTTATTGAGGAAGGAGTCATTAAGTCTCCAATTCTAATTGTGGATTTGTCTGTGTCTTCTTTAGGTTCTGCCAATCTTTATTGCATGTATTGTAAGACCCTCTGCTTGAGTCATACACATTAGGATAATTACATTTTCTTGATTAATTGGGCCCTTTATCATTATGAAATACCCATCTATATCCTTGTTTTGAAATCTACTTTGTCTTGTCTCCCTTCAAAAATATACATTTTATGTTTATGTGTAGTGTAAGCACTTTGTAGCATTTTGCTTCCATTTTCCCCTCCTGGTTTTAATGTTATTTGTTCATACATGATGTTTTTATATATGACTCAAAAACCAGACAGGACAATGTTATTATTTTGTTTGAAATAGTTGATTATACTTTAAAGACATTTAAAAGGAGGGGAAATATTTTTTATATATTTATCCGTATATTTACCATTATGGCATTCTTCATTTCTTTGTGTAAATACAAATTTTCATCCTGTATTATTCTCTGACTGCCTCAGCAACTTCTTAACATTTCTTGTATTTCAGGTCCACTAATAATGACGTCTTTCAGCTTTTGTTTGTCTGAAAGCTCTTTATTTCACTTCCATTTTGAAAGTATATAAGTCTAAGTTGACAAGTTTTATTTCTCAGTACATTAAAAATGTTGTTCCATTGTATTCCGGCTTGAATTGCTTCTGATGAGAAATGGGCTATTCTTCTTTTCCTTATTCTGCTATGCTTAATATGTCCTTTTTTCCCTCTGACCACTGCTAATATTTTCTCTTCAACACATGTTTTCAGCAATTTGATTATGATGTGCCTTGGTGATTTTATTTGTGTTTATTCCACTTGGTGCTAATTTAGCTTCTTGAATCTGTGGATCTATTTTATACATTCAACTTGGAAAATTTTTAGTAATTACTTTTTCAAATAATTTTTGCGCCCTCCACACACACACACACACACACACA